>NC_140987.1:378768698-378923414 GCF_052327205.1 Somniosus microcephalus | reverse complement strand
CAGGGCTGGTTGAGAAAGTGGCTAAAAAAGCATACGCGATCCTGAGCTTTATTAATAGAGGCCTAGAATACAAAAGCAAGGAAATTATGATGAACCTGTACAAAACACTGGTTCAGCCTCAACTGGAGTATTGTGTCCAATTCTGGGCACCGCACTTTAGGAAGGATGTGAAGGCCTTCGAGAGAGTGCAGAAAAGATTGCTGCCAAAGTCATAGTGAAAGAGAAGGTAGTTGTGATGCTGGATGGGATAACAATTGATAAGGAGAAGGTACTAGAAAGTTTGGCTGTACTTAAAGTAGTTAAGTCACCAGGACCGGATGGGATGCAACATAGGATTCTGCGGGATGTTAAGGAGGAAATCACGGAGTTACTGGCCATAATCTTCCAATCCTCCTTGAATACAGGGCTGGTGCCAGAGGTCTGGAAAATTGCAAATGTTACACCCTTGTTCAAAAAAGGGTGTAAGGATAAACCCAGCAACTACAGACCAGTTAGCTTAACCTCGGTAGTGGGGAAGCTTTTAGAAACGACAATCCAGGACAAAATTAACAGTCACTTGGCCAAGTATGGATTAATTAAGGAAAGCCAAATTGTGTTTCACTAACTTTTTTGATGAGGTAACAGAGAGGGTTGATGAGGGCAATGCGGTTGATGTGGTGTACATGGACTTCCAAAAGGTGTTTGATAAAGTGCCACATAATAGGCTTGCCAGCAAAGTTGAAGCCCATGGAATAAAAGGGACAGTGGTAGCATGGATGCAAAATTGGCTAAGCGATAGGAAACAGAGAGTAGTGGTGAACGGTTGATTTTCAGACTGGAGGAAGGTATACAGTAGTGTTCCCCAGGGATCAGTACTAGGACCACTGCTTTTCTTGATATGTATTAATGACTTGGACTTGGGTGTACAGGGCACAATTTCAAAATTTGCAGATGACACAAAACTTGAAAGTATCGTGAAAAGTGAGGAAGATAGTGATAGACTTCAAGAAGACATAGACAGGCTGGTGGAATGAGCGGACACGTGGCAGATGAAATTTAACGCAGAAAAGTGCGAAGTGATACATTTTGGTAGGAAGAACGAGGAGAGGCAATATAAACTAAAGGGTACAATTCTAAAGGGGGTGCATGAACAGAGAGACCTGGGGGTATATGTGCAGAAATCGTTGAAGGTGGCAGGGCTGGTTGAGAAAGTGGCTAAAAAAGCATACGCGATCCTGAGCTTTATTAATAGAGGCCTAGAATACAAAAGCAAGGAAATTATGATGAACCTGTACAAAACACTGGTTCAGCCTCAACTGGAGTATTGTGTCCAATTCTGGGCACCGCACTTTAGGAAGGATGTGAAGGCCTTCGAGAGAGTGCAGAAAAGATTTACAAGAATGATTCCAGAGATGAGGGACTTCAGTTACGTTGATAGACTGGAGAAGCTGGGGTTGTTCTCCTTAGAGTAGAGAAGATTGAGAGGAGATTTGATAGAGGTGTTCAAAATCATGAGGGGTCTAGACAGAGTAGATAGAGAGAAACTGTTCCCATTGGCAGAAGGGTCGAGAACCAGAGGACACAGATTTAAGGTGATTGGCAGAAGAGCCAAAGGCGACATGAAGAAAAACTTTTTTATGCAGCGAGTGGTTAGCATCTGGAATTCACTGCCTGAAATGGTGTTGGAGGCAGATTCAATCGTGGTTTTCAAAAGGGAATTGCATAAGTACCTGAAGGAAAAAAATTTGCAGGGCTACGGGGAAAGGGCGGGGGAGTGGGACTAGCTGAAGTGCTCTTGCAGAGAGCCGGCACGGGCTCAATGGGCTGAATGGCCTCCTACAGTGCTGTAACCATTCTATGATACTATGATTCAAACCCAAGGCTGCGGTGACACCGACAAGTTTCATGGCGGTGACAAATTTCTAGGCCATAAAATTCTGAGTAAAGGTCAGTACTAAAATTAACAACTTGCATTTATATAGCACCTTTAATGTCGTAAAATGCCCCTGTTGCTTCATAGCAATGTAATCAGACTAAAATTGACTCTGACCCAAAGGAGACATTAGAACAGGTGACCAAAAGCTTGGTGAAAGAGGTAGATTTTAAGGAGCATTTTAAAGGAGGAGAGAGAGGCGGAGAGGTGTAAAGGAGGTAATTCCAGAGCTTAGGACTCTGATGGCTGAAGGCATGGTTGCCAATGGTGGGGCAAAGGAAGAGGGGAATACATAACAGGCCAGAGTTGCAGAAACACAGAGTTATAGAATCATAGAGTCATAACGGCACAGAAGGAGGCCATTCAGCCCATCGAGTCCGTGCTGGCTCTCTGTAGAGCAATCCAGTCAGTCCCATTCCCCCGCTCTATCCCCGTAGCCCTGCAAGTTTATTTCCCTCAAATTCTTGGAGAGTTTTATGGCTGAAGGAGGTTACAGAAATCGGGAGGTGCAAAGCCATGCCGGGATTAGAACACAAGGATGAGAATTTTAAAACCAAGACATTGGTGGACTAGGAGCCAATGTAGGAGAACGAGCTGAATGGGCCTTGGTGCGAGTTAGCACACGGGCAGCAAAGTTTTGGATGTGATCAAGATTTTGGAGGTTTGAATATGGGAGGACAGCCAGTAGAGTATTGGAATAGTCGAGTCTGGAGGGAAAGAAAACATGGGTGAGGGTTTCAGCAACAGATGGGTTGAGGCAGGGGCGGAGATGGGTGATATTACTGAGGTGGAAGTAGGTGCTCTTTGCGATGGAGAGGATATGGAGTCCGAAGCTCAGCTCCGGGTCAAATAGGATGCCAAGGTTGCGAACAGTCTGGTTCAGCCTGAGAGTGGCCTGGGAGGGGAATGGAATGGAATCAGTGGCATGGATAGAGAATTGGCTAACTAACAGAAAGCAGAGAGTCGGGATAAATGGGTCATTTTCCGGTTGGCAAATGGTAACTAATGGGGTGCCACAGGGATCGGTGCTGGGGCCTCAACTATTTACAATCTACAATAATGACTTGGATGAAGGGACCAAGTGTATTGTAGCCAAGTTTGCAGATGATACAAAGATGGGTGGGAAAGCAAGTTGTGCAGAGGACTCAAAGAACTTGCAAAGGGACATAGACAGGCTAAATGAGTGGGCAAACATTTGGCAGATGGAGTATAATGTGGGAAAGTGCGAGATTATCCACTTTGGCAGGAAGAATAAAAAAGCAAATTATTATTTAAATGGAGAGAGATTACAAAATGCTAATGTTCAGAGGGACCTGGGGGTCCTTATACATGAAACACAAAAAGCTGGAATGCAGGTACAGCAAGTAATCAAAAAGGCAAATGTAATGTTGGCCTTTATTGCAAGGGGGTTGGAGTATAAAAGCAGGGAAGTCCTGCTACAACTGTACAGGGTATTGGTGAGACCACACCTTGAGTACTGCGTACAGTTTTGGTCTCCCTGTTTAAGGATGGATATACTTGCATTGGAGGCAGTTCAGAGACGATTCACTAGGTTAATTCCAGAGATGAGGGGGTTGACTTATGAGGAAAGGTTGAGCAGGCTGGGCCTATACTCATTGGAATTTAGAAGAATGACAGGTGATCTTATTGAAACATGTAAGATACTGAGGGGGCTCGACAAGGTAGATGCAGAGAGGATGTTTCCCCTCATGGGGAAATCTAGAACTCGGGGGCATAGTTTCAGAATAATAGGTCGCCCTTTTAGAACTGAGATGAAGAGGAATTTCTTCTCTCAGAGGGTCGTAAATCTGTGGAATTCTCTGCCCCAGAGAGCCGTGGAGGCTGGGTCATTAAATACATTTAAAGTGGAGATAGACAGATTTTTGCAAGATAAGTGAGTGAAGGGTTATGGGGAGCAGGCAGGGAAGTGGCTTTGAGCCCAAGATCAGCCATGATCTTATTGAATGGCTTGAGGAGCCAAGTGGCCTATTCCTGCTCCTATTTCTTATGTTCTTATGTTCTTTGTGGTGGTGTCTGAAGACAGTGGCTGGAATTTTCTGGGGAGTCAGCGGGCGGGATCGGTGGTGGGTCGGGTGGGAAATTTCAAGCTGCCGAAATGCGCCTTTCCCAATGGTGCGTGTGTGATCTCTGACCCAACTCACAGAGGCGGCCAACCCAATTAAACCAATTATTGGGTTGTTGACAGACCCTTAATAATGCTTTTACCCTTACCTTTTAACTTTCACTGCTCGCCCACGGGGCCCACGCTGCTCAGGGACCACGTCTGTGAACCTGAGGCGGAGTTGAATGGCCATTGCTGCAGCTGATTACTTGACAGCTTCAAATGTACAGTGAAAGTTCCCACCTGACAGATCATTACTTTCCTCAGCCACAAGCTGTTTCTCAGTTCATTTCCAGCACAGATTCTGCAGGCTTTACACTTTCCACTCTCCATCATTAGAAGAACTCTCACCGTTGATAGAATGCTTCTGTCATCTCTACTTCACCTACCATCTATTCCATCAACATGGGTGCCCTTCATACTGTCTGACCTTGGTCCTCAGAATCCCACCATGATCAGCCCCAGCACCAGGAACACCAGCAGCGCCAACAACAACACCAACCTTCTCCGCAATCACCTGATGCTGCACAGGACACAGGGCATCAGCACCCGAGCACATTGCTGCCCGGGAGGCCAGATTTACTTCACTTGATGCTGTATACCCTGGCTGCCACGTGATGTGCCAGATTGGCAGCACCCCACCCCAGCACCATAAAGCACCCCTACAATGCCCAAGCCATTCCTTTCACACTCACCACCATTGCGGGGGGTACCATTATGTCTCACCATTCATTGCAACTCACTAAGCCACTTCTGAAGTGCACACAAATCTGTCCAAGAAGGCAAAGTGTTGAAAATAAAGGTTCCAATGTTTAGAAACATAGAAACATAGAAGATAGGAGCAGGAGTAGGCCATTCGGCCCTTCGAGCCTGCTCCGCCATTCAATGAGATCATGGCTGATCATTCAAATTCAGTACCCTGTCCCTGCCTTCTCCCCATATCCCTTGATCCCTTTAGCCTTAAGAAATATATCCAACTCTTTCTTGAATATATTTAATGAACTGGCCTCCACCGCCCTCTGTGGCAGAGAACTCCACAGGTTCACCACTCTTTGGGTGAAGAAATTCCTCCTCATTTCAGTCCTAAATGTCCTACCCCTTATCCTTAGACTATGACCCCTGGTTCTGGACTCCCCGACCATCGGGAACATCCTTCCAGCATCTAGACTGTCTAGGCCTGACAGAATTTTATAGGTTTCGATGAGATCCCCTCTCAATCTTCTAAACTCCAGTGAGTATAAGCCCAATTGACGCAATCTCTCCTCATACGTCATTCCTGCCATCCCAGGTATCAGCCTGGTGAATCTTCGCTGCACTCCTTCCATGGCAAGAATGTCCTTCCTCAGATAAGGCGACCAAAACTGCACACAATACTCAAGGTGCGGTCTCACCAAGGCCCTGTACAACTGTAGCAAGACATCCTTGTTCCTGTACTCGAACCCTCTTGCTACGAAGGCCAACATACCATTTGTCTTCTTAACCACCTGCTGCACCTGCATGCTTACCTTCAGCGACTGGTGCACAAGAACACCCAGGTCTCTTTGCACTTCCCCTTCACCCAATCTATTGCCATTCAAATAATAATCTGCCTTCCTGTTTTTGCCTCCAAAGTGGATAGCCTCACATTTATCCACATTATAGTGCATCTGCCATGTTTCTGCCCAATCACCTAACCTGTGCAAATCGTACTGGAGTTTCATGACATCCTCCTCACAGCATACCCTCCCACCCAGCTTTGTGTCATCTGCAAATTTGGAGATATTGCATCCAATTCCCTCATCCAGATCATTAATATATATTGTTTACAGCTGGGATCCTTGCGATACCCCACTAGTCACTGCCTGCCACTCGGAAAACGACCCGTTTATTCCAACTCTTTGCTTTCTGTCCGCCAACCAGTTCTCTATCCAAGTCAATACCTTGCCCCCAATCCCACGTGCCTTAATTCTGCACGCTAATCTCTTATGCGGGACCTTATCGAAAGCCTTCTGAAAGTCCAAATACACCACATCCACTGGTTCTCCCTTATCTATTTTACCAGTTACATCCTCAAAAAATTCCAGTAGATTAGTCAAGCATGATTTACCTTTTGTAAATCCATGTTGACTTTGTCCGATCCTGTCACTGCTTTCCAAGTGCTCTGCTATTACATCTTTTATAATGGACTCTAGCATTTTCCCCACTACCAATGTCAGGCTTACCGGTCTATAATTCCCCGCTTTTTCTCTGCCACCTTTTTTGAATAGTGGGGTAACATTAGCTACCCTCCAATCCATGGGTACTGTTCCAGAGTCTATTGAGTCATAGAGTCATAGAGTAATACAGCACGGAGAGAGGCCCTTCGGCCCATCGTGTCCGCGCCGGCCATCAAGCCCTGTCTAATCTAATCCCATATTCCAGCATTTGGCCCGTAGCCTTGTATGCTATGGCATTTCAAGTGCTCATCCAAATGCTTCTTAAATGTTGTGAGGGTTTCTGCCTCCACAACCCTTTCAGGCAGTGAGTTCCAGACTCCAACCACCCTCTGGGTGAAAAAGTTCTTTCTCAAATCCCCTCTAAACCTCCCGCCCTTTACCTTGAATCTATGCCCCCTAGTTATTGACCCCTCTACTAAGGGAAAAAGCTCCTCAGCATGCATCCTATCTATGCCCCTCATAATTTTGTACACCTCAATCATGTCCCCCCTCAGCCTCCTCTGCTCCAAGGAAAACAAACCCAATCTGCCCAGTCTCTCTTCATAGCTGAAGCGCTCCAGCCCTGGTAACATCCTGGTGAACCTCCTCTGCACCCTTTCTAACGCGATCACATCCTTCCTGTAGTGTGGCGACCAGAACTGCACACAGTATTCCAGCTGTGGCCTAACCAGTGTTTTATACAGCTCCATCATAACCTCCTTGCTCTTATATTCAATGCCTCGGCTAATGAAGGCAAGTATCCCATATGCCTTTTTTACCACCTTATCCACCTGTTCCGCCGCCTTCAGGGATCTGTGTACTTGCACACCCAGATCCCTCTGACCCTCCGTCTTGCCTAGGGTCTTTCCATTCATTGTGTATTCCCTTACCTTGTTAGTCCCCCCAAAGTGCATCACCTCGCACTTTTCCGGGTTAAATTCCATTTGCCACTGTTCCGCCCATCTGACCAACCCATCTATATCGTCCTGCAGACTGAGGCTACCCTCCTCGCTATTTACCACCCTACCAATTTTTGTATCATCCGCGAACTTACTGATCATACCTTTTACATTCATATCCAAGTCATTAATGTAGACCACAAACAGCAAGGGACCCAGCACTGATCCCTGTGGTACCCCACTGGCCACAGGCTTCCAGTCACAAAAACATCCTTCGACCATCACCCTCTGCCTTCTGCCACTAAGCCAGTTTTGTATCCAATGTGCCAAGGCACCCTGGATTCCATGGGCTCTTACCTTCTTGACCAGTCTCCTGTGCGGGACTTTATCGAAGGCCTTACTGAAATCCATGTATACCACATCCACTGCGTTACCCTCATCCACACACCTAGTCACCCCCTCAAAAAATTCAATCAAATTAGTCAGACATGATCTTCCCTTGACAAAGCCATGTTGACTATCCCTGATTAATCCTTGCCTCTCCAAGTGGAGACAAATTTTGTCCCTCAGAATTTTTCCAATAATTTTCCTACCACTGATGTTAGACTCACTGGCCTGTAGTTCCCCGGTTTTTCCCTACTACCCTTCTTGAATAATGGTACTACATTAGCGGTTCTCCAGTCCTCTGGCACATCCCCTGTGGCCAGAGAGGTCTTGAATATATGTGTTAGAGCCCCCGCAATCTCTTCCTTTGCCTCACACAGCAGCCTGGGATACATTTCATCCGGGCCTGGGGATTTATCCATTTTTAGGCCAGCTAAAACCGCCAATACCTCCTCCCTCTCGATGTTAATATGTTCGAGCATATCACAGTCCCCCCGCCCTATTTCTATGTCTACATCGTCCTTCTCCATAGTGAAAACAGATGCAAAAAATTCATTTAGAACCCCTCCTACATCTTCCGGCTCCACACACAGATTGCCACTTTTGTCCCTAATGGGCCCTATTTTTTCCCTAGTTATCCTCTTACCCTTAATATACTTATAAAACATCTTTGGATTTTCCTTTATTTTGCTCGCCAGTGTTATTTCATGGCCCCTCCTTGATCTCCTAATTTCTTTTTTAAGTATCCCCCTGCACTTTTTGTACTCCTCTAGGGCTTCCTCCGTCTTTAGCCTTTTGTATCTACCAAAAGCCCTCCAAAAGTTCTGGAAGATGACTAGCAATGCATCTACTATTTCTAGGGCCACTTCCTTAAGTACCCTGGGATGTAGATTATCAGGCCCTGGGGATTTATCGGCCTTCAGTCCCATCAATTTTCCTAACACCATTTCCCTACAAATACTGATTTCTTTCAGTTCCAGCCTTTCATCAGACCCTATGTTCCCCGGTATTTCTGGGAGGTTATTTGTGTCCTCCTTTGTGAAGACAGAACCAAAATATGTATTTAGTTGGTCTGCCATTTCTTTGTTCCCCATTATAAATTCCCCTGATTCTGACTGCAATGGACCTACGCTTGACTTCACCAATCTTTTTCTCTTCACATATCTATAAAAGCTTTTACAGTCAGTTTTTATGTTCCGTGCAAGCTTACTCTCATATTCTATTTTCCCTTTCTTAATTAATCCCTTTGTCCTCCTTTGTTGAATCCTGAACTGCTCCCAATCCTCAGGATTATTGCTTTTTCTGGCCAATTTGTATGTCCTCTCCTTGGATCTTATGCTATCCCTAATTTCCCTTGTTAGCCACGGTTGAGTCACCTTTTTTGTTTTATTTTTATGCCAAACTGGGATGAACAACTTCTGTAGTTCATCCATTCGGTCTTTGAATGTTTGCCATTGTCTATCCACCGTCAACCCTTTGAGTGCCATTCCCCAATCAATCCTACCCAACTCGCTCCTCAGACCATCGTAGTTTCCTTTATTTAAATTGAGGACCCTAGTTTCTGAGTCAACTACTTCATTCTCCATCTTAATGAAGAATTCGATCATATTATGATCGCTCCGACCCAAGGGGCCTCGTACAACAAGATTGCTAATTAATCCTTTCTCGTTACATAATACCCAGTCTAAGATGGCCTGATCCCTGGTTGGTTCCTCGACATATTGGTCCAGGAAACCATCCCGTAAACACTCCAGGAATTCCTCCTCCACAATATTGTTACTAATTTGGTTAGCCCAATCTATATATAGATTAAAGTCACCCATGATGACTGCTGTGCCCTTATTGCACGCTTCTTTAATTTCCCTTTTAATGCCATCCCCAACCTCCGCCTTACTGTTTGGAGGTCTATATACCACTCCCACTAATGTTTTCTCCCCTTAGTATTTCTCAATTCTATCCATACAGATTCCACATCATCAGAGCTAATATCCTTCATTACCATTGTGTTAATCCCTTCTTTAACCAGTAATGCTACCCCACCTCCCTTTCCTTTTTGCCTATCTTTCCTGAATATCGAATACCCCTGGATGTTGAGTTCCCAGTCTTGGCCATCCTTGAGCCACGTTTCCGTAATCCCAACCAAATCATATTCGTTTACCTCTATTTGCGCAGCCAATTCATCCACCTTATTACAAATGCTCCTCGCATTAAGACACAAAGCCTTCAGGCTTGTTTTTTTAACGCTCTTAGACCTATTAGAATTATTATTTACTGTAGCCACGTTTGATTTAAACCCTTGATTTCTCTGACTTCCACTTTTGTTTTTCTCCTTCCTATCTTTTGCTTTTATCCTTGTTTCCCTTTCCTCTGTCTCCCTGCTCAGGTTCCCAACCCCCTTCCATTTTAGTTTAAACCCTCCCCCACAGCACTAGCAAACAAACCCCCTAGGACATCGGTTCCAGCCCTGCCCAGGTGCAGACCGTCCGGTTTGAACTGGTCCCACCTCCCCCAGAACTGGTTCCAATGTCCCAGGAATTTGAATCCCTCCCCCTGGCACCATTCCTCTAGCCACATATTCATCTGAAGTATCCTTCTATTTCTACTCTGACTAGCACGTGGCACTGGTAGCAATCCTGAGATTACTACCTTTGAGGTCCTGTTTTTTAATTTACCTCCTAACTCCCTATATTCCGCTTTTAGGACCTCATCCCGCTTTTTACCTACATCGTTGGTGCCTATATGCACCACGACAACTGGCTGTTCACCCTCCCCTTCCAAGATGTTCTGCAGCCGCTCGGAGACATCCTTGACCCTTGCACCAGGGAGGCAACACACCATCCTGGAGTCTCGTTTGCGGCCGCAGAAACGCCTACCTATTCCTCTTACAATTGAATCCCCTATTACTATAGCTCTACCACTCTTTTTCCTCCCATTCTGTGCAGCAGAGCCACCCCTGGTGCCAGGAAGTTGGCTGCTGCTGCCTTCCTCTGATAAGCCATCTCCCCCAACAGTACTCAAACAGTACAGCACATTAACAGAAACTTGACATGAATATTGAATAAAACACCAAAGTGGCTAGCTACCCTTATATGTTGTTAGTTGGTATGATTGGACAAGGATGAGGGTGAGTGTGAGGGGTTGCTAGTGAGATGGGAATGTGATAATGTAGATAGAGAGGGATGGGTGGAGGTGAAAGGTATGTTGGTGTGAGTAAGGATGTGCAGGAGTAGGGTAGGGATGACAGAGTGATGGGGATGTAATGAGAGGCACGGGAGGATGAAGTTGAGTGTGGCTTTGTACTAATGTTTCCTGATCCAATGAGATAATTAAAAGGTTTGCGGCACTGCAACCAGGTCCTCCTGACCATATCCCTGCTTGTGACCTACTGTGCAATGTGCGCCCAGGCTGTTTTGTTCTCCTGAGGATGTCTCTTCCGCCCATGGCAGGGGAAGAGGACCTCCCTGCGTGCTCTGACTCCCTCCATAAGCATATGGAGGGAGTTATGGGAGAAACTGGGTGCAACCCTGCACCTCTGTGCAGTCATTATCAGTGTTTGCAGCACTCCAATGCTGTAGTGCACTGACAGCACAAATGTCAAAACAAAGTTGGCCATGGTCCCTTTAAGGAAACCGGCTGATGACGCGTCATGAATGACATCACCAGACCCGCTTCCTCTAATTGGCCTGGGAAACGCGCTGGGTCGGCTTAACAAGCCCTATCAACGTAAATTCATTTTCCAGGATGGAGCCAGCAGCGGGGCCGTGACCCACCACCGACATCGTCCGCCCCAGACCTGCCGAGGTGAGGAAAATCCAGCCCTAACGTTTTGGTCTTTTCAATGTTTGAAGAAATAATCAGAAGAAATTTTGTCTCATTCAGACTGGAGGTCGAATGAGCAGTCTAACAACACAGAGGCAGTAGCAAGGGCGAGAGAGATGGTGGTGAGGTAGAACTGGATGTTGTCAGCGTACATGTGGAACCTGATGTCATGTCTTCAGATGATGTCGTCAAGGGGCAGCATGTAGATGAAAATTAGGAGGGGGCCAAGGATAGCTCCTTGGGGGACTCCAGAGGTAACGGTAGCGGGGACGGGAAGAGGAATCTCACAGATCTGTGTATTCAATAGTGTTTTAAATTTTGTTGCGCGTATGAAACGACAGTGGAACTTGCATTATCTGTCTTTTCAATTATCTGCCTGAATTTTCACAGGATAAAGAACTGTGCGAGACATCATCTCATCGCATAGCCCACTAACACTAATTTCCTCCTGTCAGACATAATTTAACCTCACAGCTCAAGAAGGATTCAGTTCATTTTCTGTTATTTGCATTGGGCTTGTTTTCATTCCCATGTGTACGGTATTACTGTACCATAAGTGTAAGACCAAAATTTAAAGATACTGCACCAACTGCCAATTTCTATTATCCAGCAGGATATCTTCTCCATTATAGCAAGTAATGAAGGTTTCACTGTAACAATATTTATTTTGCTCATTAAGTATAACTCAAATGAATACAATTTAGATCGAAATTGTAAGAGAAAATAAACAAGTAGCTCTTTGGATTACAGCACCCCTTTTTCAAACAAGGTTCTCCCACTTTCATTTAGATGGGGACAGGTTTTATCTGCTAGAACTTCTCAAAGCTGACTTTTGGGCGATTTTGATAGTCTGGAGTTCAGCTTCAGAAATACCAATTGAAAAAATACTATGCTCTGCCTTGAAACAAGCAAGACAGAAGCTAAGACACAAGGGCCTAGAAATTCAGTGGCCTGCGCCACCAGTTTGCGCCCAAAGAGGCCACTCAGAGGCTTTAGCGCCACTGGCCACAACCACCGCGATATTTAGCGGGGCGCTAATGGCGGCGTTAGCCTGTAGCACTGCGCCGCCACCGATGACGTCATCGGTGTGCGCAGCGCCCTGCTACCGCCCCGAACGCCATATTAGGTCGCGCCCACCTCTTCCGCGCCGGCCGCAAATAGCGACCGGTACACAGGGGCCAACCTGTGGCGGTAGTGGTGCTAGTTAAGGTGGAGGTGCGGCCGGCTGCTTTTTCGGCGGCCGCCTGCCCGCACCTCCGTCCCCGGCCTCCTACACCCCCCCCCTGCGGCATTGCCGGCTGTTTCCCGAGAGCCCGGCACTTCTCCTTGGTGCCGGGCTCATTTGCCGGCACTCGCGAGCGGGGATCGCGCTGTTGCAGGCACCTCCCCCTTAACAGTGGGAGGAAGGCCTGCAGTACCGCAGCGTGCCGTGCCGCAGCGGGTGGCGCTGCGGCACTTTGCGCGCCGATATTCAGTTTCAGCACCCCAAGCGGGACACGGGAAGCCTCGTTTAGCGGTCCGCTTCCATTTGGGGCGCAGAAACTGAATATCCCGATGGCGCAAGTGGCTCCGCGCGCAGCGGTAATTCTGGCGCCCAGGCGAGCTTGGCGCCCCAAACTGAATTTTTAGCCCAAGCTTCCTTTACAAGGCACAAGAGAGACATTCAAGTCCTGGAGGCAATTCATGAGAGAGAATGAAATGAGCTTGCATTATTTGGTGCTTTATCATGTCCTGATAAGACCTAAAGTTTGTAGGTATGGGTGGAATTTTGACCAGGAAACCAAGAGAACTTCAATGCTCATCTTCAAAAACTGCCACGGAATCTTTTATGTTCACTTGTCAGGCAGACTATACCTCAGCTTATCGCCTCTTTTGAAAGACAGGACCTTCAAAAATGCAGCTCTTCCTTAATATTGCAATAAAGTATCAGTCTAGATTACGCACTCAAATAGGGCTTGAACTTTCTGACTTGGAGGCTACAGTATACCAACTGAGCCAAGCTGACACATGTGTTTGAGTTATCAGGAAAGACTGGAGCAACTTGGTCTTTTCAACTTTGAAAGGAAGTGACTGAGAGATGATTTTAAAGATATTACATTACAAATGGCATAGAAAAAATAGATTTGGAACATTATTTCAAACTGAACTGTACAGTAGGACAAAGGGAGATGGGTTCAAACTAGAAAAAGGCTCATTTAGATCTGTAAAGTGTGATCAACACAGGAGGCCCCAGTTTTATGAAATTGTGCTACAGGTGGGAGCTTCGCCGGATGGTAGTGCATATTGGAAAATTGTGGGCAACCACCTGTGAATTCTCAGTATACTTGCTCAATGGGATGGACATCCAGGTAGGCCAGTGGAGGCAAAAGCCTGCAATAAATTCAGAAACAGCCAGATGATGTGATGGGAAAACTCCAGGATCTTTCTGGATGGATGAACCAGGATGGGTTGATTGGCCTTCCTCAGCTGTCTTTATCTTGTGATTTTGTGAAGATAGTAAAATAATTGCATTTGAATATGAATATGTTAAGCATTCATTTGCTAATATTTCCAAAGTGTAATTTCAAGGTCATAACTTGCAACGGTCCCACAGTGTTTATAAGATTGGCTATTATTCATTAAGTTCTTTGTATGAAAGATTTCCTGCTTGGATGCTTTATTAATTGTCCTTTATTTATGTAAAGCGTTAGATCATTGTGATGAGATGCATTGAAAAGGCAAACTCAGGGGGGCTGAGCTCCTCAATGTGATTGTATCCCTACACCACTACATTCTGGCAGACCTGTCCAGAGTGTTATAAATTTAACAAAAACTTCCATTTCAAGGGTGTTTTCGATTCAGGGCTAGCATAACTATTGTCTGGTCTTGTTCATGGAGAACCAAGACAAATTAATTGGCATAGAAGTCTTAATAGGATCGTCCAAAAAGGTAAATGATGGACCTGCAGGGATATGAAAGCTTGCTTTGTCCTAACTAATTGTGAGTGATTTACTCCAGAACAATTGAATCTGAGAACATTCCCAGATGCTATCAGAATGTCCTTGTGTGACACAAAATAGCGGCAGAAATCTGAGATTGAAAAATCACAGTTAGAGATGCAAATGCTGCCGGGAGAGATTTTGACTGCTTTTGGGGAAAAAATACCCAATGTTGTCCAACATACAACATCAAAACATATGCAGAAAAATAAGACATCCAGCCAGATAAGCCACATAGAAAACATATCATAAAAATAAACAGAAGAACAAGGATGATTTGTGATCTCAATGAAATGGTTTCTGATGTCCTTTGCCACTTCAAGGGCATCACTGTTAGTGCAGGCACTTACAGATCTTACTTATGTTGCATTATAACACAAAGTATTACCTGCAATTGATCCTTTTCCATTTAAATATGTTTGAAAGCCAGATTTTGCAACTGCAGCAAGCAGTGTGATAAAAAATAATCTGCAGAATCTATCACTACTGTTCAGTCATTTTAGTAAAGAAAGTAGACATGAGTATGAAGCAGGAACACAGTTTTAGAATCACAGCTACTTTTTTGTTAAAATTAGTGAATGGAGGAAATTATGCTCCTATCAGATATTATCAAAAGCATTCAAGCACCACCATTCTCTCTCAATATTCTGAATGCAAGATCTATAACTGATCATGTGGTGCCAGTCTTGAGTGTACCATTCAGCAGGCCAGTCAGCATCCGTAGAGAGAGAAACAGAGTTAGCATTTCAGGTCTGGGACTCTTCGTCGGAACTGGAAAATGCTGGAGATGTAACAGATATTAAGCAGCTGCAGAGACGGGGGGTGGGGTGGGGGGGGGGGAGGAATTGAAGGAATATACTGTGCTGAGGTAAGAGGCAGGAAAGATAAAAGCCCAGAAATTTGGGTCTCCATGGGTGAGTACGCACAGGGTACTCACCCGTAAGTCCAATGGAAGTGCCGGTTTCCTGCATGCACTGCGCATGTGCGGGAAACCGGCACTTCCGTTCCCCTGAAAGAAGGGGTTCAGAGGTCGAACGCGTGCGCAGGAGAGGCTGCGCGTGTGCATCGAACTTACATTTTTATTGCAGGTTTTCCCGGGAGGGTAAGTCTCCAGAAGTTAGACATGTAAAAAGCAGTCGCAAGGCCTGCTTTTTACAAGGTAAGTGGTGAATTAATTAAAATTAAAACATTTTTTCCACAGGTTTATTATTTTTAAATACTTTAAAGAAAGGTAAGTTTATTTTTAGCCCCGTTAGAAAATAAAATTATTTTTTTCAAAAATTTAAATTATTGTTTAAAATAGTTATTTCATGTAATTTATAGTTTATATTTAAAAAAATGTGATTAAAAAAAATTATTTGGAGATTTAGTGATGTTTTGGGGCTTATAGTATTTATAAGTTTGACAGCCCTTCCTGTCAAACTTATGAATGAAGCATTCCCTGCTCCGATTGGCTCCCCATGGCCCACGTGATCCCAGGGGACGCATCGAACTAACTGCGCCTCTGGGATACGCAAGCACTGCGCACTGGCAGTTGGAGGAGGCCCAGGATCGCAATTCCACGGGGGCCCACAGCACAACGGCCGGCACACAAAGTAAGTGCAGGTCGGGGGCTTACACCCGTGGGAAGCCCCCGACCCAAATTTCTGAGCCAAAATGTTGCAAAGGGAGTGGCAAAATCATACAGCATGAAAAATGGGAGCAGGGGTTATCGTTTGAAATTGTTGAACTCAATGTTGAGTCCAAAAGGCTGTAAAGTGCCTAATCGAAAGATGAGGTGCTGTTCCTCGAGCTTATGTTGAGCTTCATTGGAACAATGTAAGAGGCCGAGGACAGAGAGATCAGAGTGGGAGTGAAGCGGAGAATAAAAGTGACAGGCAACTGGCAGCTCAGGGTCACCCTTACGGACTGAACGGAGGTGTTCCGCAAAGCGGTCGCCCAATCTGCGTTTGGTCTCTCCAATGTAGAGGAGACTGCATCATGAGCAGCGAATTCAGTATACTAAATTGCAAGAAGTACAAGTAAATCGCTGTTTCACCTGGAAAGGGGTGTTTGGGGCCCTGGACAGTGGGAAGGGGGGAGGTAAAAGGACAGGTGTTGCATCTCCTGTGCTTGCACGGGAAGCTGCCAGGCAAAGGGGAAGAGCTGTTAGGGGTGATTGAGGAGTGGACCAGGGTGTCGCGGAGGGAGCGGTCCCTTCAGAATGCTGACAGGGAAGGTGAGGGGAAGATGTGTTTGGTGGTGGGATCAAGTTGGAGGTGGCGGAAATGGCGGAGGATGATCCGTTGAATGTGGAGGCTGGTGGGGTGAAAGGTGAGGACAAGGGGAACTCTATCGTGGTTCCGGGAGGGAGGGGAAGGGGCGAGAGCAGAAGTGCGGGAAATGGAATGGACATGGTCAAGGGCCGTGTCAACCACAGTAGAGGGGAATCCTCGGTTGAGGAAAAAGGAAGACATGTTGGAAGCACTGGTATGGAAGGTGGCATCGTCAGAACAGACGCGGCGGAGACGGAGAAACTGGGAGAATGGAATAGAGTCCTTACAGGAAGCGGGGTGGAAGAAGTGTAGTCCAGGTATCTGTGGGAGTCAGTGGCCTTGTAGTGGATGTTTGTCAATAACCGATCGCCAGAAATGGAGATAGAGAAGTCAAAGAAGGGAAGAGAAGAGTCGGAGATGGACCATGTGAATGTGAGGGAAGGGTGGAAATTGGAAGTAAAGTGAATGAACTTTTCTAGTTCAGGGCGAGAGCAGGAAACGGCACCGATATAGTCATAGATGTACCGGAAGAAGAGGTGAGGGAGGGGACCTGAGTTGGACTGGAACAAAGAATGTTCCACATATCCCATGAAAAGGCAGGCATAGCTAGGGCCCATGCGGGTTCCCATAGCAACACCTTTAATTTGGAGGAAGTGAGTGGAGTCAGAGGAGAAGTTGTTCAATGTGAGAACAAGTTCAGCCAGGCGGAGGAGGGTGGTGGTGGATGGGGACTGGTTGGGCCTCTGTTCAAGGAAGAAGCAGAGCGCCCTCAGGCCGTCCTGGTAGGGGATGGAGGTGTAGAAGGACTGGACGGCCAGTAAAAAGGAGACGGTTGGGGCCAGGAAACTGGAAACTGTTAAAGTGGCGGAGGCCGTCGGAAGAGTCACGGATGTAGGTGGGAAGAGACTGGACAAGGGGAGAAAAAATAGAGTTGAGATAGGAAGAGATAAGTTCTGTGGGGCAAGAACAGGCTGAAACAATGGGTCTACCAGGGCAGTCATGTTTATGGATCTTGGGAAGGAGGTAGAAGCGGGCTGTGCAGGGTTGGGGGACTATGAGGTTGGCAGTCATGGAGGGAAGATCTCCAGAGGAGATGAGGTCAATGACAGTCTTGGAAACAATGGCTTGATGGTTGCTAGTGGGGTCATGATCCAGGCAGAGGTAGGAGGAGGTGTCGGAGAGTTGGCATTCAGCTTCCGCATGGTAGAGGTCAGTTCGCCAAACTAAAACAGCACCACCCTTGTCAGCAGGTTTAATAATAATATTAGGGTTGGATCGGAGAGAACGGAGTGCTGCAAGTTCAGAGGGAGCTAGGTTGGAGTGCGAGAAGGGAGCAGAGAAATTGAGATGACCGATGTCCTGCCGGCAATTAGCAATGAAAAGATCTAGAGAGGGTAAGAGGCCAGAGGGAGGGGTGCAGGTAGAACGAGAATTCTGAAAGCGGGAGGAAGGGTTAGCCTTGCGGGGGGAAGACTCCTGGCCAAAGAAGTGGGCACAGAGACGAAGGCGACGGAAAAAGAGCTCAGCATCATGCCGAACTCGAAATTCATTGAGATGGGGGCGTAAGGGGATGAAGCTCAGGTCTTTGCTGAGGACTGATCGTTCAGGGTCAGAGAGGGGAAGGTCAGAAGGGATAGTGAAAACACGGCAGGGGGTGAGATTGGAAGGAGGGATGGGGTCAGAGGAAAGTGAAGGGGAAGAAGGATCCGGAGGGGTGTTGGTGTATGGAAGGTGGCATCGTCAGAACAGACGCGGCGGAGATGGAGAAACTGGGAGAATGGAATATGGAAGTTGGCATGTCTTCCTTTTTCCTCAGCTGAGAATTCCCCTCTACTGTGGTTGACACGGCCCTTGACTGTGTCCATTCCATTTCCCGCACTTCTGTTCTCACCCCTTCCCCTCCCTCCCAGAACTATGATAGGGTTCCCCTTGTCCTCACCTTCCACCCCACCAGCCTCCACATTCAACGGATCATCCTCCGCCATTTCCGCCACCTCCAACTTGATCCCACCACCAAACGCATCTTCCCCTCACCTCCCCTTTCAGCATTCCAAAGGGACCGCTCCCTCCGCGACACCCTGATCCACTCCTCAATCACCCCTAACAGCCCTTCCCCTTCGCCCGGCACCTTCCTGTGCAAGCGCAGGAGATGCAACACCTGCCCTTTTACCTCCCCCCTTCCCACTGTCCAGGGCCCCAAACACCCCTTCCAGGTGAAACAGCGATTTACTTGTACTTCTTGCAATTTAGTATACTGAATTCGCTGCACACGATGCAGTCTCCTCTACATTGGGGAAACCAAACGCAGATTGGGCGACCGCTTTGCGGAACACTTCCGTTCAGTCCGTACGGGTGACCCCGAGCTTCTGTCGCCTGTCACTTTAATTCTCCGCTTCACTCCCACTCTGATCTCTCTGTCCTCAGCCTCTTACGTTGTTCTAAGCTCGAGGAACAGCACCTCATCTTTCTATTAGGCACTTTACAGGTTTCTGGACTCAACATTGAGTTCAACAATTTCAAACTATAACCCCTGCTCCCATTTTTCATGCTGTATGATTTTGCCACCCCCTTTGCAACATTTTATCTTTCCTGCCTCTTCCTTTAGCCCAGTATGTTCCTTCAATTCCTTGTTCCCCTCCCACCGCCCCCGCCCCCCCCCCCCCCCGCTGTCTCTGCACCTGCTTAATATCTGTTACATCTCCAGCTTTTTCCTGTTCTGATGAAGGGTCCCAGACCTGAAATGTTAACTCTGTTTCTCCATGGATGCTGCCTGGCCTGCTGAGTGTTTCCAGCATTTTCTGTTGTTTTTGCAGATTTCCAGCATCCGCAGTATTTTGCTATTGATTGTACCATTGTTCAGTCTGAGTTTATGGATTGTTATTGAACCATGCTTTTGGTGGATATCCCTGATTCCTCACGTGCCATTCATTTTCCTTGAACATGGCCAGTGCCCAAGAATATTGCAAGATGAATACATTCTCCATAGATCCTGAAAATTCCAGGAGCAGAATCCATGATTATTAACACAGATCATTAAATTCTATATATATATGTATGGACTTAAAGAAACTGAAACTGCTGTAAATATAAAGCAGGTCCATCAGAATCTGTAAAAAGAAAAGTCAATGAAGACTCCAAACCCAAAATATTAATCTCATTTCTCATTATTGTTGCTGACAGGATTTATAGCATTTTATTCGTTTACAAAGCTCCATGATGGTCTTCTAACCCTAACCCTAATGCTGACCCTCGATCTTCTTTCACATTGCTCTTCAGATAGATCACGATAATTCATTCCTGACCAATGTATCCTTCTACCTCGAAACGCGGCTGTCCTTACTCTGCTATTCCTCTTCCCCATCCACAGATACCACATTGCTATTCAAAGGACCTACCTCGACCCATGATGTCAATGACAAGTTGTATTGAGATTCTCAGAGTTTTTTAAGCCACAGTATATGGTCTCTGTGTGCAGAAGTTGTAGTGAGAAATTGGGTTGAGTTTAAAATAGAATGGATCATTATTCATTACGGCCATGTAATAAATGGTTTAATTGGCATTCATAAAACTATTTAATGGACTTTTGTCTAGGACTCTAGAGTAAAATACACTTTTAGTATATGCCAGAGTTGGAGGCATTTGGAAATGTAATTACTATAACAAGATTCTTTTTTAATTGTTCTTTAATTGACTTCATCTTTAATGGCTTATACAAATCATACCTTTATGATTTTACACCATCTGAAATAAACATGTAATATTTCAATCTGCCTAATTGAAATTCTACCGTAACGATACATAATGCGATTTCTTCTTAATTGATGACAGGATGTTGTTGTGTTTCTCTGCAACTAATATTTCTCTGGATGAGCTTGAATAAAGGAGACTATGAAGGTATGAGAGCGGAATTGAGTAGAGTGGATTGGGAAAATAGATTAAAGGGTAAGACGATACATGATCAGTGGTGTACATTTAAGGAGTTATTTTACAACTTCCAAAAAATATATATTCCACTGAGAAGAAAAGGGTGTAAAAGAAAAGACAGCCATCCGTGGCTAAGTAAAGAAATTAAGGATAGTATTCGACTAAAAACAAGGGCATATAAGGTAGCCAAATCTAGTGGGAGGATAGAGGATTGGGAAAACTTTAAAAGACAGCAAAAAATAACAAAAAGATTGATTAAGAAAGGGAAGATAGATTATGAAAGTAAATTAGCAAAAAATATAAAAACAGATAGTAAGAGTTTTTATAGTTATATAAAAAGAAAAAGGGTGGCTAAAGTAAATGTTGGTCCCTTAGAGGAGGAGACCGGGAAATTAATGGTGGGAAATATGGAGATGGCAAAAACACTGAATGAATATTTTACATCAGTCTTTACAGTAGAAGACACTAAGAATATCCCAACACTGGACAAACAGGGGGCTAAAGGGGGGGAGGAGCTAAACACGATCAAAATCACTAAGGAAGTAGTACTCGGTAAAATAATGGGACTCAAGGCGGATAAATCACCTGGACCTGATGGCTTACATCCTAGGGTCTTGAGGGAAGTGGCGGTAGGGATTGTGGATGCATTGGTAATAATTTTCCAAAACTCCCTGGACTCGGCAATGGTCCCGGCAGACTGGAAAACTGCTAATGTAACACCCTTATTTAAAAAGGGCAGTAGACAGAAGGCTGGAAACTATAGACCGGTTAGCCTAACATCTGTGGTAGGTAAAATTTTGGAGTCCATTATTAAGGAGACAGTAACAGGACATTTGGATAATCATAATTTAATAGGACAAAGTCAGCATGGTTTTATGAAGGGGAAGTCATGTTTGACAAATTTGCTGGAGTTCTTTGAGGAAGTAACATATAGGGTGGATAAAGGGGAACCAGTGGACGTAGTGTATTTAGACTTCTAAAAGGCATTTGACAAGGTGCCACACAAAAGATTATTGCTTAAGATAAAAAATCACGGGATAGGGGGTAATATTCTGGCATGGATAGAGGATTGGCTATCTAACAGAAGGCAGAGAGTTGGGATAAATGGTTCATTCTCAGACTGGCAATCAGTAACTAGTGGTGTTCCGCAGGGGTCAGTGCTGGGTCCCCAACTCTTTACAATCTATATTAACGATTTGGAGGAGGGGACCGAGTGTAACATATCAAAGTTTGCAGATGATACTAAGATGGGGGGGAAAGTAGTGAGTGAGGAGGACATAAAAAACCTTCAAGGGGACATAGACAGGCTAAGTAAGTGGGCAGAGATTTGGCAGATTGAATACAATACTGGAAAGTGTGAGGTTATGCACTTTGGCAGGAAAAATCGTAGAGCAAGTTATTATCTTAATGGCAAGAAACTGGAAAGTACTGAAGTACAAAGGGATCTGGGGGTCCTGGTGCACGAAACTCAAAAGGTTAGTATGCAGATGCAGCAAGTGATTAAGAAGGCCAATGGAATGTTGGCTTTCATTGCTAGGGGGATAGAATATAAAAATAGGGAGGTATTGCTTCAGTTGTACAAGGTATTGGTGAGACCGCACCTGGAATACTGCGTACAGTTTTGGTGTCCATACTTAAGAAAGGACATACTTGCTCTCGAGTCAGTACAAAGAAGGTTCACTCGGTTAATCCCGGGGATGAGGGGATGGACATATGAGGAGAGGTTGAGTAGATTGGGACTCTACTCATTGGAGTTCAGAAGAATGAGAGGCGATCTTATTGAAACATATAAGATTGTGAAGGGGTTGGATCGGGTGGATGCAGGGAAGATGTTCCCAATGATGGGTGAAACTAGAACTAGGGGACATAGTCTTAGAATAAGGGGCTGCTCTTTCAAAACTGAGATGAGGAGGAACTACTTCACTCAGAGGGTGGTAGGTCCATGGAATATGCTGCCCCAAAAAGCTGTAGAAGCTACATCATTACATAAATTTAAAACAGAAATAGACAGTTTCCTAGAAGTAAAGGGAATTAAGGGTTACGGGGAGCGGGCAGGAATTTGGACATGAGTCTAGGTTCGGATCGGTCATGGCCCTGTGGGTAGCGGAGCGGGCCCAGGGGCCGTGTAGCCTGATCCTGCACCTATTTCGTGTGTCTAATTCTGTTAGATGCAGGAGATGGTTCTGTGATAGTGGATTGGCAGTTAGGATCAGATCAGCCATGATCTTATTGAATGGCGGAGCAGGCTCGAGGGGCCGATTGGCCTACTCCTGCTCCTATTTCTTATGTTCTTATGAAGTGTTGTTATTGGCTCCAGAAGGTTACACTGTAATCAAAGATGAGTTATTTTATTCTACTGTATTTTTTCCATACATTAACAGCAATCTGAATTTTTGGGGAAAAAAGAACACTACGGTCCTGAAATTATGCAATAGGACATTATGGCACAAATGTTTAACACGTTTGCCTGAAATTCCTTTATCCCTTAATTTGTGGAGCCATTAATTTGTTCAAACAGGATACTGGCATGCAGTAGTAATCCATAGTGTAATGTCAAGGCCTCTCATTTTACCTTTGGTTTCAGCGGATGTTTTGAAAATCTTATATTTCTGAGTGCTATTAAAAGTTACAAACAAAATGCGAGTTTCAGTCCAGGTCCCAGTGGGAATGATTTCAGAGCAAATTGGCACATTTAATAAAAGTGTTACATCTAGCGCATCAACCACAGCTCAAAGTGTCACACTTGGAACTTTCACACATGCAAAATATATACTGTCCCTACTGCTTATAGAGAGCACCTTGATGCTAACGTGATTTACCTGGTACACATTGGACGATTTATATAAATCTAAGTTGTTTGTTTATAATCCTGACTGGAACATTTTTTCCTTAATGAGTATTTCAAAGAGTACCATTTAAAGCCTGTTAATCACTATACCTGAACTATCCTGCACTAATCAGCTAATCAGGTACATGGGAGGTGCTGCTGGAACTCAGCGCTCTATAATTCTGACCTGCTCATACTTTTCTCTGATGTAATGTACACCGTAGTTGTTGTGCAATGTTCTGCATGATTCGCACACTGACGGGACATGGCAAAGAACCATGAACTCCTCAGTTGTACTTCCATACTGATGCTGCCTACAGAAATCAATCAACCTCGCCCAGCTTCTTTTCAGCTGACTTCCCTGTGTGGCTCCATGCCCTAAATGATCGGCACCCTTAACCGAGAAGTATAATAGGTAACTGCACCAGTGAACTATTCACTGAACGTCTGTTTCGGATGAAATAGCTGGCGTGCTTAACGGACTGTAAGTGGTGACTTTGTAATTGACAATAATGGTGATGGAAATTGATTTATGCAGTTTTCCTGATTTAAAAAATTGCCCGATTTATATGTAGCCGGTTTAAGTGGTGGGGACTGTATCGCATTTGCACCTGATTGGTTCAAATGTCCTATTTATAAACAACAACAAATCACAACTGAACAATCTTATATAAATGTAAAAAAAAAGAAAGAAAACCAGCCATTTCCGACTTTTTTTCTTACCTTGCTAACCTAACCTTTCACCAAAGGGAAGAGCTGGGAATTCACAAAAAGCAGCGCTTGGCTTAGTGAATTCATAAGGGCCTGGATTTTGTGGTCAGTGGTGAAGGAACGGCATTTGCCATTCACTACGCTGACAGCTGTCCACAGAGGTTTTGCGGGCTTGTCAGTGGAGACTTGCTGTCATAGGGCGTCTGATTCAGCGCGCCGCCCTCTACAGAGGATCTGTGGCATCTGTGAGTAGGAAAAGCAACAGCGTGGCTCCTCAACCAACCAGATTGAAGAATACCCACTGAAACACGCAGGGCTATAATTTGGTTAGGACTCATACCTAACATTCATATGCTTCACCTCACCATCCCACATATAGCACTGTTGCAAGCTTCAAACCCACATCTCACAGCTTGCACACACTGCCAGCTATTCAATCATGACAGCCAGATCACTCTAACACATTGCACGATACTCACTGACACACTTCCCTCTCTCTTGCAGGAGAAGGTAGCACACAACCAGAGGCAACAGAAACTAACTGGAGCGGGAGAGGTGCACCTGCATTTTCTAACCCCCATGGAGCAGACAGTGCTGAACATTCTGGGAAGGGTCATTACTGAGGCCGTGGCCACCTACGGGGCTATAGCCATTGAAGATGAGGGTATCTGCATACCTAACCCTCCTTCTCTCATATCACTTCTCCCTCATCCCACAGCATGCAGTTTTTAATTTCTCCTCTCTGTCCACCACCTTGGCCCTTTTTCCTTTCAGATACCCAAGAACTGCAACCTGCCCAGGCAGTAGAGGAAGCGCAAGAAGACCGTGAAGATGAAGACACACCGTCACTCGAATTAACAGTCGCAGCCGCCAGCTCAGGTACTGACACTGTACGTAATTTAGAGGATAGCGTAGAGGCAGGATCTGCATGTGGTGAGACACTGGGCACAAGTGAGCTTCAGCCAGGACAGGGGAAAGGATAGTGCAGGTGCTAGCTCGCTGGAGAGCGAGGTTACACATGAGTTCTGCTGCAAAGGACCCAGACGATGACTTCGATGGGCCAGGCTACAGAAGAAGGCTGATGGGTGTACATACCCACATGCTTGGTTCACTGGAAAGCCTGCCAGAAAGTTTGCATTCAAGGTCAAGGAGCATGGAGGAGTCCGGCACCAACTTGACACAGGGCTTTACTCAGAGCTCGGAGCTCATGCTTTACAACATGGAACGGGTGACTACCTCCATCAACACACCTGTGGAGCCAACCATGATGCGGCGTCTGATGGCCGATGTCTCAGCTTCCATTGTGGCACAAGCAGCATCCACCCAACATCAGAGTGCTGCAGTGGAAGCTCAGCCTGATGTCACACAATCTCAGCTAGTTGCCATGGAAGCTCAGACTGCTGCCATCATGGCTCTTGATACCAGTGTGCAAAGGGGCTCCCAGGACATCACAACACTCCTGAAATCTATTCTCCAACAGATCTGCTCCCTAAAGACCCTCTGCGGATATGGCCTCCTGTTGAGAGCCCTTCTCCTTCTCCTCCTCCTCCCTCTTCCAGGAGCTTGTCCTGCACTGCGTGGCCTCTGCTCATTCTCCCAGTCATGTTCACTGCCAAGAGGAAGCCCTACTAGGCCACCCATGTCTGGAAGCAAATGGTTTGTGCACAAGCCTTTAAGTCACCAAAAAAGTACTTCAGCACCAGCCAGACCACTCCCTGTAGATTATTGAAACTTTTAACAAGTATGGAAAAGCACCCAAAACACGCAGAATTACAGCAACAGCCAGAAGAAATAATCCAGCAACTAACCTGTAAGTAGTTGGTGAGCCCTTTAAATAGCCCTGGTTGGGCGGTGGAGTGGGGTGGGGGGTGGTAGTCCTTCATACTATTAAACGCATGTTCAGCTGTAGGAGGTTAAGCGAGGGTGTAGGCTGGAGTGTGGAGCTCAAAAATACAGCACTGGCATCAAATCAGTATTGCATGCTTATTGGCATGATGATATGCCTGCTCTGCCTACTTCTGGCAGACATTAGGTGTGTGCGCGCTAACCCCTTTACTAAAATGGCATCCAGCGCACATCACGTCAGAAGTGTACACGCATGCCGTGGACACCATTTTGGAATCTTAAGGGCCTTGTAGCCCAACCATGGCCCCTCAATATCTAAACCAGAAAGTATAAACCAGGAAATATAAATTAGATTTAAATCATGTACAGAAAGCAAAATAAAGAGAGTAAGATAAAAGAGACAGACAGAAAAAGTAAACAAAAATTATTTTATTCTAATTTTTAAAAAAATCTCCAACACTAATTAAATTCTGAAGGAATGAGACTCAACACTTGTAAAATTAAATTTTCAGTACCAGCGAGGTTGTTTGGCAGTAATTATGACTTATCACCGCATTAAAAATTCACTTACACCTGAATGCACTATCCCTAACTTTTTCTGCCGTGTTTAGTGTGTAACTAGTGGGTAAGTACCGCAACTGCACGCCTTACATTGATTTCAAAGCCAAATCTATTGGCGAGATACTGTTATAGCGCAGCCTGTGGAGGAGCAGGGTAACTTGGACCGCAACTTCCAGATTTCCGCATTTAACTGCGCATGAGCGGACTCCGGAAGTTGCTGTCTGACAACCTCACCGTTATACTCAATGCAAAATCTGGGCCAAGCTGCATATAAGGAAAGTGTTTATAATTTCACTACACATGGTACAGAGGAAGTTGCCCCCTCCCTTAGTCGAGTGGGGCGAGTAGTAGATACACAAGTTTAGATCTTTGAAGATGAATGCAAATCTCAGCCTTGATAAAAGTGAATTCTTCCTGCGGATATTCTAAAAGGATGATATACGATGGAAGTGAAATGTCATAATAGTGCAGTAGGGGGTGCTGTTCTATAACTGCTTTTATACAACTTTATACACCATTTGCCTTTATACAGCAACTTTTCAAGAGAGACTGCAGCACTATCCTATTACTTAAAGAACAGCATGATTGTAGATTGGAAGAAAGTGTAGAAAAAAGTCTTGCATACCATGCACATTTTGCATTATAATTTGCTCCAGTATCAGGCATTAGAAAGTGACTGAAAATTAAGAGGCTTTAAACAAATGCAAGTGTTAGGTCTGCAGGGAATTCAAGCCATAATGTGTACTTGCTGAGCTGAACTCTTTTCTGGTGCTACTGAGCTGAGAAAAAAGCTCCTATTTTTCAATGCGGAGCTCAATGTTGCTAGTTATTTCAGATCTTTATATTTTATCAGCTTGATTTAATTAGTTAGGAATAGTCTATAAAATAGCCATTCACAGCATGTGGTAAATACAATAGCAATGCACAAAAGATGAAACACTGGCACAGCACAAAGAATAAGTGATATTTTGGAACGCTACAGAAGGGTTCAAGGCACGTAGTTCAGGCCACTACCAAGAATGAAAAGAGTGGGAGAGAAGATAAGATAAACCAAGAAGCAGGTGGTGAGTGTGTCCCAAGCTTTGGTTTTGAAAGTCTATAAGTTGCAAGAGGAAAGCAAGTTTGTGAGCGCTGAAGAGTTCCACATTTTTCAGGTTCTGGGAACGAATGAGGTTGAGTAGGAAATGATGCAATGAGTCTTGATGTAGGCACAGTAAGGATTCAAGGAGGGGGGCGGCCATTTAGGGTGGCATGTTTAGAGTTTAGGTTTAACAACAGAGGTGAGTTCAGAAGAGAATGGCTACAGTAGCATTGATAAAATGGAGGCTAGAAAGACTTCAATAGTGAGAGAGAGGTGAGAGCGAGATCACTAAATCATGAAAAGTAAAGTGAGCAGTTATAAAAGAGTGGATTTGTAATGATACCGGTTGCTAGGAATGGTTCTTTGATTAACTCCATTCCGAAACAATAGAGACCAGAGAGACCACTACAGCATTTGACAGAAGATTTATCCAAAAGTTAAAATGGACACTTGAAAGGGTCTATCATGGGCATGATACAAAAGTGGCATAACCTGAAGTGACACAAAAAGGAAAGGGTGGCACATGATGCCACATTGTTACAATCTACTAGCTCATTCGCAATGGAAAAAATCACCCAGGAGGATTTAAATGCCATGAATCTGTGCAAGCCCAGCCCTAAAGAGAGCTTGCAGAAATGACTTAATAGAAATACACACGCCACGTCAGGCCATGGCACGATTTTGTCAAATGTGTTTTCCAGATATGTAGTTTGTAAGCTGCAAAGAATCAAACCAAGAGCATTTGGGAATTCTGCTGATTCTAAAAAGTTGCCATGCCGTTGTGACATTGTCTTTATGACATGTTTACCTGATCAGTACATTGATCATCTGACACACACCGGATGACAGGTCTCACCAAGTCCCCTGCTGATTTCTGAAACAGACCTGATCTAATGCTTGTTAATGCTAATATGACCTTTAATGGGAATGGCAAAGCATGACATCAGCATTGCTGGCCTTCAGATTAACCATTACAGAGAGTCAGTGCTGCATTCTTAATAGCCCTGTACCACCTGGTCATGTGAGGTAACTATCCTGGGACAGAACATCAACTCTTTTGGACGATGGGGGGTGGGGCCAGGACTGGAGGGGGTGTGGGGGTGGGGTGGCAGGGGGGCGGTGGATGATGTCTTTGTTATCACTGCTGGAATACAGACTGTGATGAAATATGCCTTCATCAGACCTGCTTGTATTTTACCTGCTTGTATTGTGTGAACCACACCCTTTTGTTCCTATTGTGTGTATTGGCTACGCCCCTGTCTTTTGCCATATAAAGGTCTCAGGAGCTGTATGAGTCACTCACTACCAGATGAACTCGATGTGGGAAGACCTGCTATGCTGCTATGTTCTTAGTGATTAAAAGCCTTTAGTTGAATCCTTTAAAATCCTTGTCTTTGAGTTATTGACGGCTGTAGTGTATGTACCCGTCTACCTTTAAGGGAACTATTGAATGTAACCGTTCACCTTTAAGAGAACTACTTTAGGTGTGGCACTATTTGTTTGGCTTCTGTATACTGTAATACCGATAGTGACCACACCAGTATATAAGTGTTGTGGCCGGATTGCTGGGGCAGATTCGCCCTGACCTTCGAATAGTAAAGACCTGTTTGTTTGTTACTTCTGAAGTCTGTGTATTTATTAACTGCACAACCCACAGACTTTACAGTGGCGACGAGTCCGATCGTACCCTACGGCAAGACTACCAAAGCAACGAAGAGCGTCGAAGAGAGGCAACCGCCCTCGTCGTGCTGCTGAAAGAAAACACGAGGCTGCAGCAGGAGGAAGGAGGAAGACTTTAGCAACAAAAGCTTCCATCTGCAACAGGCACTGACTACCCTTCTACCACGGTGCGGAGTGAGCCGATCAGCAGGAAACAAGGCGGCCGCGGAGACTGTGAGTAGGGGAAGGTGTAGAGAATATCCGGAGAATAAGGGCTGTGCACTCGACCACGGTCGAGGGGGGAACGGAGCCGGTCAGAAAGTCGGGTCCAACGGCGTCGTGAGACAGTCGGACCTCGATCGGCGGGAAAAGCCGGGCAGCGACCGCAGCCACGAAGCGCTGAGACTGGGAGTAGGCGCGGGAAGAGAAACCCAGCTGCAGCCGGGGAGGGAAACACCGGTCTGCGAGAGGGCTGGGAGGCGAACAGGAACCGTGCGGGTGGGAGAGAGAGACAGAGCCGAGCAAGGGGAGAGAGACTGCGCGAGAGCCAGTCCAGCGGCTGAGCTGTCCTCCACCAACGGGGTAACCAGAGCCGGTAGAACCGAACGTGCGGGAGTGGGAGAGACAGAGCCGAGCAAGGGGAGAGAGACTGTGCGAGAGCCAGTCCAGCGGCTGAACTGTTCTTCACCAACGGGGCACCCAGCGCCGGTAGAACCGAACGTACGGGAGAGAGAGCGACAGAGCCGGGTACGGAGAGAGAGACTGTGCGAGAGCCAGTCCAGCGGCTGAACGGTCCTCCATTAACGGGGTATACCCAGCGCCGGTAGAGCCGTGCGGGCGGGAGGAAAAGACAGAGCCGAGTAAGGGGAGCTGTGCGAGAGCCAGCCCAGTGGCTGAACCTGTCCGCTGTGGGGAAAGCGTGCCCCTTCCACCAGGAAGAAACGAGGGAAGCCGCCATTAGGCGGAGGAGACGACAGAAGCGGGAAACTGCCATTGAAGGGGGCGGGGAGAGAAAGGAAGAGCGGGAAACCGCCATTTTCGCGGGAAAACCGCCATCTTAACTGACATACCGCCAGTGAAGTGGGCGGGGAGAGAAGGGAAGAGCGGGAAACCGCCATTTTCGCAGGTAAACCGCCATCTTAGAAATAAACAAATAAATAAGAATACTTAAAGAAATACTGGTGCTGCTCCCAAGGGAAGAAAGATGCCTAAGAGAGGGAATATTAACGATTTTAATTCTGAAATAGAAGACTGGGCCACGTACGTGGAGCGCATAGAGATCTATTGCGAAGCCAACAAAATAGAGGAAGACGACAAGGCGATAACATTGCTAAACTCGATGGGGGCAAAAACATACGGGCTCTTGAAGCATCTAATAGCACCAAATAAACCAGCGGATCAGACCTTCGAAGAGATTGTGGCTGTGCTGAAGGACCACTTGAACCCCACACCGTTGATGCTGGCTGAACGATTCAAGTTCTACGCAAGAACGCAGAGGAAAGACGAAAGCAATGCGGAATACTTGGTCGAACTGCGTAGGCTAGCGAAATACTGCCAGTTCGGAGGGAATCTGACAGAAGCGCTGCGGGACAAGTTTGTATGCGGATTGTCCAAAGAAGGGACGCAGAAGCGACTACTGGAAGAGAACGACCTCACACTGGACAGGGCTGTCCTTATAGCTGCATCGCACGAAGCCGCAGCTAAAGGAACGGCGGAAATGCAACTAAAGGCGGCGGCACTCGGGGTGGACCAAATTACTTCAAGTACAACAAAATGCTACCGTTGTGGGAAGACAACGCATGACCAGAATCAATGCTGGTTTAAGAACCAAGAGTGTAGGAAATGTGGCAAACTGGGTCACATCGCGAAGGTATGCCGGTCCGGGAAAAAGACCAACAATCAAAGGAAGCCACCACAAGAAAAGTACAACAAGGTACACAAGGTGGCTGAGAAGAGTTCAGACGAACAGAATTCAGACTCAGACCCAAACAACCAGGAGCTGGGTAGTCTGAGAATCCACAATGTGGGTAAAGAAACGGATCTACAGACCATCTGGGTCATACTAAAAATAGCTGGAGTCCAAGTAAGAATGGAGCTGGACACTGGATCAGCTCTATCAGTCATCAACTGAAGGGACTACCACCGGCTATTCTCTCACATACCTTTAAGTAATACCAAGTTCATATTACAGACATACACGGGGCATAACGTATACCCCGTGGGGAAAATAAGAGTCAAGGTGAGAGATAGGGGTAAAGAACACCCGAGAATGAACTTGTACGTATTACCTGAGGGAGGACCACCACTTCTAGGACGGGAGTGGATTACGAAAATAGACATGGAATGGCATTACCTAAAAGCCATAATGAGGGAGGACTCGGTGCAAGCTATTAGCTCAGATTCTGACATGGATGATGATAAGACCAATTCGAATATGGAAGACAAGTCTAAAAGGGACTTGCCGACGATGGGGAAGAAAACGAAGACATGCAGAAGGACTTATGGTACCAAGAAGAGTAAAGCTGCAGAGCAGAACTCCAGGTTGACAGAGAATTCTGAGCCTGTTCAAGCAAAGGATTCATCCACGACGGAAGAACACCGAGCTCGGACGCAAACTTATGTCAAAGTACGACAACAATTAGAACAGTTGAGTGACCGTCTCGTACAAGAGATGGAAAATATGGAAAGGTTCTGGGACACCGAATGGGAGAACCTGGAAAGACAACAGAGACAGCTAGCTCAAGCAGAGAGCGACCATAGAGCCATCGTGGCCAAATACCAATCACATTCCCCTGATGCTGTTCAGGAACTAGAATATTTACAGAACGAACCAAAGGAAGAGGAATCTTCAGGAAGCCAGGATTTTATTCCAGTTCTTCTCTACGACTCCTTACAAGCAGAGTGTGAGAAGTGGAAAGAACAGTATGAACAGGCCCAGGCTACAATTCTGGAGGGGGTTAACTCGGCAACCTCCGAAAAGCTAGTTTCAGTAGAAGCATATGAACAACTAAAGGTTGAACATGAGCAAGAAGTCCAAAGGCTGCAGGAAATTCTTGATGAGCTCAAGGCCAAGACAGACTCATCGGTAGAAGTTCCATCCATAGATGAGAAATTAGAGGTGAAAAACATGGCAGAGCATGAAAGACAGGATGTCCAAGAACTCATAAAAACATTGAAGGACACCCAAGACAAATATGAGGCGGCAATGACCGAGGTTCAACAACTTGAAGAACAGATTCAACTGGGAATCCTTTCAGTGGAAGAAAAGGAAACTGTAAGAAACTCAGAGACTGTAAGAATGGTCCCTGAACATGAACTGGAGAGCATCAGGGCGCAACTTTTCCGAGCGCTGAAAGCCAAAGTTCAAGAGGAACAGAAGGTGGAAGTATTGGAGGAAAAGGTGGATGAAATGGAGAAGACTTTGATCCACCGTGTTCCCAGGGAAGAGTTAACGGTTAGCCAACTCCTTCATATGCTGAAGGTCAAGACTCTGCAAGGGGAACAATCTGAACACGAGCTTCAATCTTCAGGGGGAACGAGTTCGGAGCTCTCAAAAGTCACGGAGATAGCTGAGGTGGCAACACAAATTTTACAAGGATGCCAAAAGTACGTTGAATCACGTCAAGGTGAACAGAAGAATGTGGAAACCGTTACTTCAGTAGAAGGATTAAATAGCCTGATAACGCAATTCCCGATGGAAGGGAAGGTATTGAATTCACAAATGAGGTCCGTCGTGAAGGAATGGCAGATAACCCAGGAAGAGCGGGATGAATATGAATGCATGAAGAAGTCTTTTCAAGAAAGATGTCTAGGGAAGGAACCACCGTCAGCTAACGTCCAGACGGGTGAGGAGGAAGAAGAAGGCTCTCTCGCTGGCCTAACTCAGGACAAACCCGAATATTACCATGACCTGTTGAGTGACACTGAATATTACGAGGATGTGGTCTGCCCAACTTGTGATGAAAACTCCCAAAGTGCTGAAATCCGGATGAAGCACTTAAGGTCTAAGGAACATAGAGAGTTGGTGGTGCTACAGCTGGCAGCTGAGAAAGGAGCTCCGAGAGTTTCAAAAAGGCAGAAAAGAAAAAGAAGAAGCAGAAGATAATAACTGTCTAAAATATTAGCACTTCTACCATCTCAGGCGGGACACTACGAAAGGAGCTAAATTAGTTGAAAAACTGGAAAATGTCAAGACAGCCAGTTGGTTGTAAAAGTCCGCACTGCTGGTTCAACAGGACGAAAGTTCAAGCTGTTACGTCAAGAAAAAGGCTATGGAGGAGTCACGCTAGCCAGGTGAACCGGCTACACCAAAGAAATGTTGTTCGGAACGAGTCAAGATCAGAGACTGAATCTATGAACTGTTTCCGCAGAGACTGAACCTGGGAACTGTTCCCACCGAGATTATATCTGTAAATTGTTTTATATGACATTGACTCCACCGAGATTATATCTGTAATTTGTTTTATAGGAAGTTGAAGATATGTATGTTTAACGGGGACTCTGTAAGTAATAAGCTAAAAAGGGAGGATTGTAGTGTATGTACCCGTCTACCTTTAAGGGAACTATTGAATGTAACCGTTCACCTTTAAGAGAACTACTTTAGGTGTGGCACTATTTGTTTGGCTTCTGTATACTGTAATACCGATAGTGACCACACCAGTATATAAGTGTTGTGGCCGGATTGCTGGGGCAGATTCGCCCCGACCTTCGAATAGTAAAGACCTGTTTGTTTGTTACTTCTGAAGTCTGTGTATTTATTAACTGCACAACCCACAGACTTTACAAAGGCACATCAATTTTAATCACTAAAACAACAAGATGGATCGACTCCTGAAACCAGAGCGCTTGGATCTGGACCCCCATGCCTCAGACGCAGCCACACAGTTCGGACACTGGTTCCAATGCTTCGAATTTTTCATTGCAAACTCATCCACTGCCATAGCCGCAGCCGAAACCGCTACCGGAGACATGAAACTGGGAATCCTGCGAAACTGGGTGAGCCATCGGGTCTCCCCTCTCATCCAAGATGCCACCAGCTACGAGGAGGCCTGCACCATCCTGAAGGCCCACTACGCGTGGTGTACGCCAGGCATCTTCTGACTACTCGCACGCAGCGGCATGGTGAGTCACTAGAGGACTTTATACTAAACCTAAAAGTACTGGGCAGAGACTGTAACTGTAAGGCCGTGTCTGCCATCGTGTACACGGAGGAGCTGATTCGAGACTCCCTTATTGCGGGCCTCAGTTCAAACTATATTCGGCAGAGACTGTTTGAAAAGGAGGGACTGGAATTAAAACAGGCTATAGATATAGCGCGATCGCTGGATATGGCCCAGAGGAACTCTGAATCCTGTTCCCCAGGCCACGCGGCCCACTCCGCCTCGTGCGCACCGTGGGGGCCGCCATCTTGGAAGCCATCTTCACCTCCCAGGTCTCAGGCCAGCCCAGCACCATCGGAGCCCCAGCCTCCACCCAGGAGCCCCACTACTGCCGCGATGCATCGGGGCCCAAAATGCTACTTCTGCGGTCAGGACAAACACTCCAGGCATCTGTGCCCAGCGAAGGGCACCACCTGTTCTAAATGCGGGAAGAAAGGACACTTCAGCAAAGTCTGCAGAGGGAACCCCGCCTCCAACTCCACCACTGCCGCGTGTGCGCCGTGGGAGCGGCCATCTTGGAAGCCATCTTGTCCACCCTCATGGAGTCCACCATCTTGCCCCGACTACACGGACCTCCAGGACCCACTGGTGGCCTCGATCACAGTGGATCAATCCAGGCCACATCCGTTGTCTAAATCGATGATGGACATAGAGGTAAACGGGAACAAGGTTAAATGCTTGATTGACTGCGGGAGCACCGAAAGCTTTATTCATCCTAGCCTGGTAAAACGACTTTCTCTAACGATAGTCCCCACACAGGGCAAAATCGCCATGGCCGATAAGACTCATACCTCAAAAATTACAGGTTTCTGCGCAGTTATGTTGTCGGTAAAAGGCAATGATTACAGAGATTTTAAACTATTGATAATGCCAGATCTCTGTGTGAGCGTGATCTTGGGTCTGGACTTCCAGTGCCACCACCAAAGTATCACGCTTACCGACGGTGGGTCCCAGCCGCCCCTCACAGTGTGCGGTCTGGCTACCCTGAAGGTCAAGCCGCCCTCTCTGTTCGCCAACCTCGCACCCAACTGCCGACCCATAACGACCAAGAGTAGGCGGTACAGCTGGGAGGATAGACGGTTCATTGCGTCGGAAGTAGAAAGACTCAAGCGGGAGGGTATCATCGAATGCAATACCAGCCCGTGGCGCGCCCAGGTAGTAGTAGTTAAGGGTAGCGAAAAGAAGCAGATGGTGATAGATTATAGCCAGACGGTTAATCTATACACCCAGCTAGACGCCTACCCTCTGCCCCGCATAGCGGATATGGTTAACCAAATCGCGCAATACCGTGTGTTTTCCACCATCGACCTAAAATCGGCATACCACCAGCTCCCCATTAGGCCGGAGGACCGTCCATACACCGCCTTCGAGGCGAACGGACGTCTCTACCACTTCCTCAGAGTCCCCTTTGGGGTAACGAACGGGGTCTCGGTCTTCCAGCGGGAGATGGACCGCATGGTCGATGAGAACCAGTTAACAGCCACCTACCCATACCTAGACAACATCACCATCTGCGGCCATGACCAGCAAGACCACGACTCGAACCTCGCGAGATTTCTGAAAACCGCCCTCAGACTCAATCTCACCTACAACGAGGATAAGTGTGTCTTTAGCACCACGCGCCTCTGTATCCTGGGCTGCGTGGTGGAAAACGGGGAAATCGGCCCGGACCCCGACCGATTGCGCCCCCTACGGGAGCTACCCCTACCAAACACTCCCAAGGCCCTGAAAAGGTGCCTGGGGTTCTTCTCCTATTACGCCCAATGGGTCCCCAATTATTCCGACAAGGCCCGTCCCCTCCTGAAATCAACGTCCTTCCCGCTCACAGCCGAGGCCCACGCCGCCTTCAATAGCATTAAACACGACATTGGATACTGTTGAGGGGGATGACTCACCAGGGGAAGGCAGCAGCGGCCAACTTCCTGGCACTGGGGGTGCTCCTGCTGCCCAGGAAGGGGGGAAAAAGAGTGGGAGAGCAATAGTGGTAGGGGATTCTATAGTAAGGGGAACAGATAGGCGTTTCTGTGGCCATAGACGTGAATCCAGGATGGTTTGTTGCCTCCCTGGTGCCAGGGTCAAGGATGTCACTGAGCGGCTGCAGGGCATTCTGGAGGGGGAGGGAGAACAGCCAGTGGTCGTGGTCCACATTGGTACCAACGACATAGGTAAAAAGAGGGATGAGGTCCTGCAGCAAGAATTTATGGAGCTAGGTGAAGGATTAAGGAGCAGGACCTCAAAGGTTGTAATCTCTGGATTACTCCCGGTGCCACGTGCTAGTAAGTATAGGAATAGGAAGATAGAACAGATGGATGCGTGGCTAAAGGGATGGTGCAGGGGGGAGGGCTTTAGTTTCCTGGATCACTGGGTCTGCTTCTGGGAAAGGTGGGACTTGTACAAGTCGGACGGTTTACACCTGAACCAGGGGGGAACCAATATCCTTGCGGGGAGGTTTGCTAGCACTGCTGGGGAGGGTTTAAACTAACTTGGCAGGGGGTTGGGGTACAGAGTGGAGCTATAGTAGGGGGTGATTTACGGCCAAATACAGAGGGAAAAACAAGTCAGCTGGGAAGGCAGAGCAAATATGTGAAGGCAAAAGAGAATATGGCAGGGCTGGAAGGCATTTATTTTAATGCAAGGAGTCTTGCAAATAAGGTGGATGAACTGAAGTTGTTGTTGAACACATGGGAGTACGATATTGTTGCTATCACGGAGACATGGTTGAGGGAGGGTCAGGACTGGCAGCTCAATATTCCGGGGTATAGAATCTTCAGGCGAGACAGAGGGGGGTGTAAAAGGGGAGGGGGTGTTGCAATATTAATTAAGGAGTCAATTACTGCTGTAAGGAGGGATGATATATTAGCGGGTTCCTCTAATGAGGCCATATGGGTAGAACTTAAAAACAAAAAGGGGGCAAGCACTTTGCTGGGAGTGTACTATAGGCCCCCAAACAGTCAGGGGGAGATAGAGGAACAGATATGTAGGCAAATCTCAGAGAAGTGCGAAAATAATAGGGTAATAATAGTGGGGGATTTCAACTTCCCCAATATAAATTGGGACAGTCAGAGTGTGAAAGGCTTAGAGGGTGCAGAATTCTTAAAGTGCATCCAGGAGAGCTTTTTGAGCCAACATGTAGAAAGTCCTACAAGAGAGGGGGCGGTACTGGACCTAATTCTGGGGAATGTAGCCGGGCAAGTGGTGGAAGTGTCAGTAGGAGAGCATTTTGGCGACAGTGACCATAATTCGGTGAGATTTAAGGTGGTCATGGAAAAAGACAAAGACGGCCCGGAAATAAGGGTTCTAAATTGGGGGAAGGCCGATTTTAATATGATAAGGCAGGATCTGGCCAAAGTGGACTGGGAGCAGCTGCTTATAGGAAAATCCACATCAAAACAGTGGGAGACTTTCAGAAGGGAAATAGAGAGAGTACAACGCCAACATGTTCCTGTAAAGGTCAAGGGTGGGACCAACAAGCAAAGGGAACCTTGGATGACAAGGGACATACAAAAATGCATTAGAAATAAAAGGGGGGCTTTTGGCAGTTACAAAAGACTAAAGACAGAAGAAGCCCTAGAGGAGTATAAAAAGTGCAGGGGCATACTTAAAAAAGAAATTAGGAGGGCGAGGAGGGGCCATGAAATAACACTGGCGAGCAAAATAAAGGAAAATGCTAAGATGTTTTATAAGTATATTAAGGGCAAGAGGATAACCAGGGAAAGGGTAGGGCCCATTAGGGACCAAAGTGGCAATCTGTGTGTAGAGCCAGAGGATGTAGGCGGGGTTGTAAATGAATTTTTTGCATCTGTGTTCACTATGGAGAAAGACGATGCAGACATAGAAATCGGGCAAGGGGACTGTGACATACTCGAACATATTAGCATCGAGAGGGAGGAGGTGCTAGCGGTTTTAGCGGGCCAAAAAGTGGATAAATCCCCAGGCCCGGACGAGATGTATCCCAGGCTGCTGTGGGAGGCAAGGGAGGAGATTGCAGGGGCTCTGACACTAATTTTCAGAACCTCTCTGGCCACAGGGGATGTACCAGAGGACTGGAGAACAGCTAACGTAGTACCATTATTCAAGAAGGGTAGCAGGGATAAACCAGGGAATTACAGGCCAGTGAGTCTAACATCTGTGGTGGGGAAATTATTGGAAAAAATTCTGAGGGACAAAATTAATCTCCACTTGGAGAGGCAAGGATTAATCGGGGATAGTCAGCATGGCTTTGTCAAGGGTAAATCATGTCTAACAAATCTGATCGAATTTTTCGAGGGGGTGACTAGTGGGGTGGATGAGGGAAATGCTGTGGATGTGGTTTACATGGACTTCAGTAAAGCTTTTGACAAAGTCCCGCATAGGAGACTGGTCAAGAAGGTAAGAGCCCATGGGATCCAGGGTGCCTTGGCGCGTTGGATCCTAAACTGGCTGAGTGGCAGGAGGCAGAGGGTGATGGTCGAAGGTTGCTTTTGTGACTGGAAGCCTGTGTCCAGTGGGGTACCTCAGGGATCGGTGCTGGGTCCCTTATTGTTTGTGATCTACATAAATGATTTGGATGAGAATGTAAAAGGTATGATCAGTAAGTTCGCAGATGACACGAAAATTGGTGGGGTGGTAAATTGCGAGGAGGAAAGCCTCCGGCTACAGGACGATATAAACGGGTTGGTCAGATGGGCGGAAAAGTGGCAAATGGAATTTAACCCTGAAAAGTGCGAGGTGATGCATTTTGGACGGACAAATAAGGCAAGGGAATACACAATGAGTGGTAGGACCCTAGGAAGTACAGAGGGTCAGAGGGACCTTGGTGTACATGTACATAGATCCCTGAAGGCAGCGGAGCAGGTAGATAAGGTGGTTAAAAAGGCATATGGGATACTTGCCTTCATTAGCCGAGGCATAGAATATAAGAGCAGGGAGGTTATGATGGAGCTGTACAAAACGCTGGTGAGGCCACAGCTGGAGTACTGTGTGCAGTTCTGGTCGCCTCACTATAGGAAGGATGTGATTGCTTTGGAGAGGGTGCAGAGAAGATTCACCAGGATGTTACCTGGGATGGAGCGCCTCAGCTATGAAGAGAGGCTGGACAGGCTGGAGTTGTTTTCCTTGGAGCAGAGAAGGCTGAGGGGGGACCTGATTGAGGTGTACAAAATAATGAGGGGCATAGATAGGGTAGATAAAGAGGAACTTTTCCCCTTAGTGGGGGATCAATAACAAGGGGGCATAGATTCAGGGTAAGGGGCAGGAGATTTAGAGGGGATTTGAGGAGGAACTTTTTCACCCAGAGGGTGGTTGGAATGTGGAACTCAATGCCTGAAAGGGTGGTGGAGGCAGGAACCCTCACAACATTCAAGAAGCATTTGAATGAGCACTTGAAATGCCATTGCATACAAGGCTATGGACCAAATGCTGGAAAATGGGATTAGACTGGACAGGGATGGATGGGCGGCGCAGGCACGATGGGCCGAAGGGCCTCTTTCTGTGCTGTAAAACTCTATGACTCTATGATTGAGAAGGCCGCGCTGCAGGCAGTGGACGAAAACATCCCTTTCCAGGTCGAAAGCGATGCGTCCGACTTCGCTTTAGCAGCCACCCTCAACCAGGATGGGCGGCCCGTAGCCTTTTTCTCAAGAACCCTCCAAGGGCCCGAGATCAGACACTCCTCGGTAGAGAAGGAGGCCCAGGCCATAGTGGAGGCAGTGCGGCACTGGAGGCACTACCTAGCCGGCAAACGCTTCACCCTGCTTACCGACCAGCGGTTGTTAGCCTTCATGTTTAACAACAAACAGAGGGGGAAGATCAAGAACGACAAAATTCTCAGGTGGCGGATCGAACTCTCCACGTTTGAGTACGACATAATATATAGGCCGGGGGCCCTCAACGAATCCCCCGACGCCCTATCACGAGGGATGTGTGCCAGCATCCAGGGGGACAGGCTACAGGGCCTCCACAATGGCCTCTGCCACCCGGGGGTCACCCGGCTATTCACTTTATAAAATCCCGTAACCTGCCCTATTCCATGGAGGAGGTCCGGTCTATGACCAGGGACTGCCGCACCTGTGCGGAATGCAAGCCCCGTTTTTTCAGACCCGACCGAGCCCACCTGATCAAAGCTACACGGCCATTCGAGCGCCTGAGCTTAGATTTCAAGGGACCACTCCCCTCCACCGACCGCAATGTGTACTTTCTCAACATTGTGGACAAGTACTCCCGCTTCCCATTCGCCTACCCCTGCCCAGATATGACCAGTGCCACGGTCATCAAGTGCCTCGGCAACCTGTTTTGCACGTTCGGCATGCCTAACTACATCCACACTGACAGGGGGGCGTCGTTCATGAGCGATGAACTGCGCCAATACCTGCTGTCGAAGGGGATAGCCACGAGTCGGGCCACTAGTTATAACCCCCGGGGTAATGGGCAAGTGGAGAGGGAGAACGCGACAGTGTGGAAGGCGGTCACCTTAGCACTAAGGTCTAAAGGCCTCCCCACCTCCCGCTGGCAGGAGGTCCTCCCAGACGTACTCCACTCGATAAGGTCGCTACTGTGTACTGCTACTAACGCCACTCCTCACGAGAAGATGTTTGTTTTTCCCCGCAAATCAACCTCAGGAGTATCCCTACCCTCGTGGCTCTCCACCCCAGGGACAGTCCTGTTACGGAAGCATGTGAGGGGCCACAAAACGGATCCCCTCGTGGAGGCAGTACACCTACTCCACGCAAACCCACAGTACGCGTACGTCAAGCACGCCGATGGGCGTGAAGACACCGTGTCCATAAAGGACCTCGCCTCGGCAGGAAGCGACGACGACGACCCATCATCACCACCCCCAGAAGAACCTCCACTGTCCCCAGAGGTATCCTCACCACCCCCAGAAGTACCTGCAACACCCCCGGCACATGGGTATGCCCAGGAGGGCACCACGGACTCCCAGTCGGAACCCGAGGTACTGTTGCGACGTTCAGGAAGGACTATCACACCCCCGGACAGACTAAATCTGTAGAAGGGGTGAATGTGATGAAATATGCCTTCATCAGACCTGCTTGTATTTTACCTGCTTGTATTGTGTGAACCACACCCTTTTGTTCCTATTGTGTGTATTGGCTACGCCCCTGTCTTTTGCCATATAAAGGTCTCAGGAGCTGTATGAGTCACTCACTACCAGATGAACTCGATGTGGGAAGACCTGCTATGCTGCTATGTTCTTAGTGATTAAAAGCCTTTAGTTGAATCCTTTAAAATCCTTGTCTTTGAGTTATTGAAGGCACATCACAGACATTGTTTACAAAGTAGCAATTTGCTATTAAGCAATGTTTTGTAAAAAGCCTAAGATTACGAATCCAGATCCCTCAGTCTCAATGCTTAATGTTGGTATTTGGACAAGTTTCAGAGGCTAACCAGCATCTTCACATTTGTTCTATAACATTTGTTCTCAGGATTTCTGTAGCATGACAAGCACTGAAAACAAAGCTTTTGTATCAAAACAAAGATTGCACTGGAGTTACAAGTTTATAAAATACATTTTACAGAATAAAATAAAAGGCATGGTAATAAAATTTGAATTATTCTCCTTTGGAAACAATAGGTCCTGCCACATTACCAAATCATCAATACTGCAAAAGAATAAAGAATGTGCAGATTCTGTGCATAACAGTTACACACAAAAATTACTTTTCAAATAACAAAATATGTTAAAATTCTGCTGTTACCATGCTCTGATATTCAGCAAAAGGAATAGGCATGCATACATCTGCTATCAGTGTCACTCGATAGGTTAATGCTTGATTGGTGGGATACATGTTGTTGCCAATTTTTCAGGCCCATGAAATAGGCCATTATATAGTCCTTTATCTCTTTGTCTGTACAACAAACAGTAAAGTTTGTCCACTAGCAATATTAATATTTAAGTGTCAGCCAAAGTTTAGATTCAAGCTAATTTTTCCAGCACTGTTATATATTGCTCAAGTTATCAGTTGCCTATACATTGAAAGAGAACATTTTAAATATGTAATAGCTACAAAGTGGCACTACTGTAACTCTATAAAACATTGGCCTGCTCAAATCCCTGTATTTACTGTCATTCAGACTCTACTATTTTTCATGGTGTCAGCCAGTGGCTCAGTTGGTAGCACACTTGCCTCTGAGTCATGAAGGTTGTGGGTTCATAACACCACTCCAGGACTTGAGTGCAAAAGTCTAGGCCTGTCACTCCAGTGCAGTGCTGAGGGATGAGACGTTAAACCGAGGCCCCATGTGCCCTCTCAGGTGGACGTAAAAGGTCCGATGGCACTATTTCGAAGAAGAGCAGAGGAGTTATCCCCAGTGCCTTGGCCAATATTTATCCCTCAACCAACATCACTAAAGCAGATTATCTGGTCATTATCACATTGCTGTTTGTGGGAGCTTGCTGTGCGCAAATTGGCTGCCGCATTTCCTACATTACATCAGTGACTACATGTCAAAAAGTATTTCATTGGCTGTAAAGCGCTGCTGCATTTCCTACATTACATCAGTGACTACATGTCAAAAAGTATTTCATTGGCTGTAAAGCGCTGCTGCATTTCCTACATTACATCAGTGACTACATGTCAGAAAGTGCTTCATTGGCTGTAAAGCGCTTTGGGACATCTGGTGGTCATGAAAGGCGTTATATAAATGCAAGTCTTTCTTTCTTATGGATTTATTGTGCCAGCATCTAGCTAGGTTGACACATGGTGTTAGAGCCTTCCATCATGTTGAGAGGAAAAATTGCCAGGAAAATCTGTCCAAACCCTGAAAAATGCAGCCTTTCGACCAATATGGAGGGAAGTAACAGAGAAGTAGTCTACAGTGTAGATGGCGTGGATCAGGTACTAAACATATGTTTGACTTTTTAAGAGTTTCCCCGTATCTTTCGGAGTTACAGTAATGCAGACTACCTCAGTTCAGTGCTGATAATACCCTACTATTCTGGTGCGTGCAGTATGAGTTTTGGTTCTATTGGCAGTCCCATTTCAATTATTTTAAAACCAAAGGAAAGGATTATAGCAACATCGAAAACTTGAACAACATCATGGCTTGCACTCAGGTAGACCACCTTCTCTTTCATCCTTTATAATCATTTTCATCAGGATTCAGAAGTGATACCAAGGTTAAAGAGTACTAAGTGCTACCTTTGAATGGGACTCTGTTAATGTCAAACTATTGCTATTAGTTCCACTTGTCTGCTTGCAAGTTAGATTGGGAACTGCTGTTGTTATTCAGCATAATTATTATTTCACTTCAAGAGCCTGGGTTTGTATGCAGATGAGCCCAATGGGAAAAAAGTTTTATGATGCCAGAAAAAGTCTTATGTGAAATGAACTGAAGACAAACTAAGCATAGTTCAATGGAAATGAAAATGGAATGGTTTCTATAACAGGTAACCGATCTGCAATGGCAGTTTTATGCCTGGGCAGCAAGTTGAAAATCTACCCTAGGGTGACAAAACAGATACAGACAACTAAAGGCCCATTAATCTTCCTTCCATTTCATGTAAAATAATGGAATGAGTTATTCAGAGGAAATTTGAGGTTCATCTGTACAACAATAACCTAGTTAACAACAGTCAGCACCGATTCTGAATCTCCTTGTCTGCTTTGAGGAAGTGACAACATAAGTGTGCTGCGGCAAGGCCATATAACATTGGGAACCTCGAATTGCACACAAAAAGCTACAATTTAGCTCAAAGCTGTGAGGGTTCAGAATAAACCCTGAGAATGGATAATAAACTGGCTGAAGGATAGAAAATGGGTGCCCGTTAGAGGAGTTCCACATGTACGCTGATGACTCCCAATTCTACCTCGCCACCACCTCTTTTGACCCCTCCACTGCCTCCGATTTGTCATGCTGCTTTCTGACATCTAGCATTGGATGAGCAGAAATTTCATCCAATTAAGTATTGAGAAGACTGAAGCCATTGTCTTTGGTCCTCACCACAAGCTCCGCTCCCTATCCACTGACTCCATCCCTCTCCCTGGCCACTGTCAGAGGCTGAACCAGACCGTTTGTAACCTTGGCGGCCTATTTGACCCTGAACTTCCAACCCCATATCCTCTCCATCACCAAGACTGTCTACTTCTGTAAAGTCTGTGGGTTGTTTAGTTAATTAATACACAGACTCCAAGAGCAACTTAAAACAGGACTTTACTATTCGAAGGTCAGGGTGAATCTGCCCAATAACTCCTGGCACAACACTTATATACTGGTGTGGTCACCATCGGTATTACCGTATACAGAAGCCAAACAAAGTAGTGCCACACCTAAAATAGTTCTCTTAAAGGTGAACGGTTACATACAATAGTTCTCTTAAAGGTAGACGGGTACATACACTACAATCCTCCCTTTTTAGCTTACAACATACTTATTCCCCATTAAACATAACATATAATCAACTTCATGTAAAACAATTCACAGATATAGTCTCTGCGGGAAACAGTTCACAGATTCAATCTCTGCGGGAACAGTTCACAGATTCAGTCTCTGGTCTTGACTCGGTCCGAACAACATCTCTGTGGTGTAGCCGGTTCACATTTCTAGCGTGACTCATCCAATAGTCTTTCCCTTGGCTTAACAGCTTGAACTTCCGTCCTGCTGAACCAGCAGTGCTGACTTTTACAAACAGCGGGACTGCCTTGGTAATTTTTCCTACTTTCCAACTGATTTGGCCCCCTTCGTGGGGCCCACGTGCATGATCTGATAGAAGTGATAATGATTTAGATGGTTATCGTCTTCTGCTTCGTCTTTTTCTTTTCTGCTTCTTGGAGACTCTCGGGGCTCCCTTATCCGCTGCCAGCTGTAGCGCCACCATCTCCCTATGTTCCTTAGACTTTAAGTGCTTCATCCTGATTTCTGCACTTTGGGAGTTTTCATCACAAGCTGGGCAGACCAAGTCATCGTAATATTCCGTGTCACTCAACAGGTCATGGTAATATTCGGTGCCGTCCTGAGCTAGTCTAGCGAGAGGGCCTGCTACTTCTTCCGTACCCAACTGGACGTTAGCCGACTGTTGTTCCCTCCCTAGACATCTTTCCTGAAGAGACTTCTTCATGCGTTCATATTCATCCCGCTCTTCCTGGGTTTCCTGCAAATCCTTCACTAATGACCTCGTTTGTGATTTCAATACTTCCCCTTCCCTCGGGGATTGATCAGGCTATTCAATCCTTCTACTGGAGCAGCTGTTTCAACATTCTGCTGTTCACATTGACGTGATTCAGCGTACTTTTGGCATCCCTGTAAAATCTGTGTTGCAACCTCAGCTATTTCCATAACTTTTGAGAGCTCCGAACTCCTTCCCTTTGAAGATTGAAGCTCGTGTTCAGATTGTTCCCATTGTAGAGTCTTGTCCTTCAGCATATGAAGGAGTTGGCTAACCGTTAACTCTTCCACGGGAACACCGTGGGTCAGAGTCTTCTCCATTTCATCCACCTTTTCCTCCAATGCTTTCACCTTCTTTTCCTCTTGTACTTTGGCTTCCAGCGCTCGGAGAAGTTGTGCCTTGATGCTCTCTAGCTCATGTTCAGAGGCCATTCTTACAGTCTCTGTGTTTCTTACAGTTCCCTTTTCTTCCACTGAACGGATTCCCAGTTGAATCTGTTCTTCAAGTTGTTGAATCTCGGTCATTGCCGCCCCATATTTGTCTTGGGTTTCCTTTAATATTTTTATGAGTTCTTGTACATCTTGTCTTTCATGTTCTGCCATGTCTTTCACCTCTAATTTCTCATCTATGGATGGAACTTCTACCGATGAGTCTGTCTTGGCCTTGAGCTCATCAAGAATTTCCTGCAGCCTTTGGACTTCCTGCTCATGTTCAACCTTCAGTTGCTCATATGCTTCCACTGAAACTAGCTTTTCGGAGGTTGCCGAGTTAACCCCTTCCAGAATTGTAGCCTGGGCCTGTTCATACTGTTCTTTCAACTTCTCACACTCTGCTTGTAAGGAGTCGTAGAGAAGAGCTGGAATAAAATCCTGGCTTCCTGAAGATTCCTCTTCATTTGCTTCTTCCTGCAAATATTCTAACTCCTGAACAGCATAAGGGAGATGTGATCGGTAATTGGTCACGATGGCTCTATGGTCACTCTCTGCTTGAGCTAGCTGCTTCTGTTGTCTTTCCAGGTTCTCCCATTCGGTGTCATAGAACTTTTTCATTGTTTTCATCTCTTGTACGAGACGGTAACTCAATTGTTCTAATTGTTGTCGTAATTTGAAATAAGTTTGAGTCCGAGCTCGGTGTTCTTCCGTCATGGATATGTCCGTAACTTGAACAGGCTCAGAATTTTCTGTCGAACTAGGTTGTCGTTGTTCGGTGGAGTTCTGTTCTGAAACTTTGTTCTTCTCTGGAGCATAAGCCTTTATGCATGCCTTCGTTTTTCCAACCTTCGTCGGCAAGTCCATTTCAGCCTTGTCTTTCATATTTGGGTTGGTCTTATCGTCATCCGTTTCAGAATCTGAGCTGATTGTCTGCACCGAGTCCTCACTCGTTATGGCTTTTAGATAGTGCCATTCCATGTCTATTTTCTTGATCCACTCCCGTCCTAGAAGTGGTGGTCCTCCCTCATGTAGTACGTATAAGTTCATTCTTGGGTGTTCTTTACCCCTATCTCTCACTTTGACTCTTATCTTTCCCATGGGGTATACTTTATGCCCCGTGTATATCTGCAATACGAACTTGGTATCTCTTAAGGGTATATGTGAGAATAGCCAGTGGTAATCCCTTCGATTTATGACTGATAGAGCTGATCCAGTGTCCAACTCCATTTTCACTTGGATTCCAGCTATTTTTAGCATGACCCAGATAGTTTGTAGGTCAGCTTCCTTACTCACATTGTGAATTCTCAGACTACCCAGCTCATGGCCGTTTGGGTCTGAGTCTGAATTCTGTTCGTCTGAACTCTTCTCAGCCACCTTGTGTACCTTGTTGTACTTTTCCTGTGATGGCTTCCTTTGGTTGTTGGTCCTTTGGTTGTTGGTCTTCTTCCCTGACCGGCATACCTTAGCTATGTGACCCAGTTTGCCACATTTCCTACATTCCTGGTTCTTAAACCAGCATTGGTTCTGGTCGTGTGTTGTCTTCCCACAACGATAGCATTTTGTTGTTGTCGAGGTAATTTGATCCACACTTAGTGCTGCTGTCTTTAGCTGCATTTCCGCAGTTCCCTTCGCTGCAGCTTCGTGCGATGCTGCAATAAGGACAGCCCTGTCAAGTGTAAGGTCGTTCTCTTCGAGTAGTCGCTTTTGCGTTCCTTCCTTTGCCAACCCGCACACGAACTTGTCTCGCAATGCCTCTGTCAGATTCCCTCCAAACTGGCAGTATTTCGCTAGTCTACGCAGTTCGACCAAGTATTCTGCGTTGCTTTCGTCTTTCCGTTGCGTTCTTGCATAGAATTTGAATCGTTCCGCCAACATCAACGGTGTGGGGTTCAAGTGATCCTTCAGAACAGCCACAATATCATCGAAAGTCTGATCCGCCGGTTTAGCTGGTGATAGTAGATGCTTCAAGAGCCCGTATGTCTTCGCGCCCATCGAGTTTAGCAAGGTTATAGCTTTGTCATCTTCTTCTATTTTATTGGCCTCACAATAGATCTCGATGCGTTCCACGTACGTGGCCCAGTCTTCTACCTCGGCATTAAAATCATTGATGTTACCACGCTTAGGCATCTTCCTCTCTTTCTGATAACACCCCGAATTATTTCTTTAACTTATTTTTTTTTTTCTAAGATGGCGGTTTTCCCGCGAAAATGGCGGTTTCCCGCGCTTATCTTCTCTCCCCGCCCACTTCAATGGCGGTTTCCCACTTCTGTCTTCTTCCCCGCCTAATGGCGGCTTCCCGCGTTTCTTCCCTAGCGGGAGGGGTACACTTTCCCCCACAGGCGACGGCCGCTGGCTTTCAGATTCACAGCCTGCGCGTCGGCTTCAGTGCTTTCCCTTTTCTCGGCAAGGCAACCGGCGCTGGGTACACCCCGTTGACGGCGAACAGGTTCAGCCGCTGGGCTGGCTCTCGCTCAGTTCCCCTTGCTCGGGCTCAGTCTCTCTCCCGCTCTCTCGGCTCTACCGGCGCTGGGTACACCCCGTTGACGGAGAACAGTTTCAGCCGCTGGACCGGCTCTCGCGCAGTCTCCCTTGGTCGGCTCTGCCTCTCCCGCTCGCTCGGCTCTACCGGCGCTGGGTACACCCCGTTGACGGAGAACAGTTTCAGCCGCTGGACTGGCTCTCGCGCAGTCTCCCTTGGTCGGCTCTGCCTCTCCCGCTCGCTCGGCTCCCAAACGCCTCTCCCAGCCGTCTCGCAGTCCGGTGCTTCCCTCCCTGGCTGCGGCTGAGTTTTTATATCTTCCCGCGCCTACGCTCCCAGTCGCAGCGCTACGTGGCTTCGGTCGCTGCCTGGCCTTTTTCGCCGGTCGCGGTCTAGCTGTCTCACGACGCCATTGCGTCCCCAGCCTGTCTGTACCGCGGCTTCCTTGCTCCACGCTGCCCCAGTCTCAGCGCCTCTGGGCCCGACTTCTGTCCGGCTCCTTTCCCCCTCGACCGTGGTCGAGTGCACCGCCCTTATCCTCCGGTTATTCTTTTTACTTTTCCCTTACTCACAGTCACCGTGGCCGCCTTGCTTCTCGTGCTGATCGGCTCACTCCTCACCGTGGCAGAAGGGACAGTCAGTGCCTGTTGCTGATGGAAGTCTTTGTCTCTGAATTCTTCCTCCTTTCCAGCTCTGCAGACTCGAGTTTTCTCCCAGCAGAATGACGAGGGCGGTTGCCTCTTCTCGACGCTCGTTAACTGCTTCGGAATTATTGTTGCCGCAGGGTACGATCGGACTCGTCGCCACTGTAAAGTCTGTGGGTTGTTTAGTTAATTAATACACAGACTCCAAGAGTAACTTAAAACAGGACTTTACTATTCGAAGGTCAGGGCGAATCTGCCCAATAACTCCTGGCACAACACTGATATACTGGTGTGGTCACCGTCGGTATTACCATATACAGAAGCCAAACAAAGTAGTGCCACACCTAAAATAGTTCTCTTAAAGGTGAACGGTTACATACAATAGTTCTCTTAAAGGTAGACGGGTACATACACTACAACTTCCACCTCTGTAACAGCACCCATCTCCGCCCTGCCTCAGTTCATCTGCTGCTGGAAACCTCATCCATGCCTTTGCTACCTCTCGACTAGGCTATTCCCATGCTTTCCTGGCATGCCTCCCATCTTCCACCTTCCGTAAACTTGAGCTCATCCAAAACTATGTTGCCCATATCCTAACTCACACCAGGTCCTGTTCACCTATCACCCCTCTGCTTGCTGACCTATGTTGGCTCCAGGTCTAGCAACGCCTGAATTTTAAAATTCTCATCCTAGTTTTCAAATGCCTCCAAGACCTCGCCCTTCCCTATCTCTGTAACCTCCTCCAGCCCTACAGCCCTCCGAGATCTCTGCGCTCCTCCAATTCTGGCCTCTGGCGCATCCCCAATTTTCATCGCTCCATCATACACGGCCATGCCATCAGCTGCCTAGGCCCTAAGCTCTGAAATTACCTCCCTAAATTGTTCCACCTCTCTGCCTCTCTCTCCTTCTTTAAGCCACTTCTTAAAGCCTATCTCTTTGTCCAAGCTTTTGGTCACCTGTCCTAATATCTCCTTATGCGGCTCGGTGTCAAATTTTGTTTGATAACACTCCTGTGAAGTGCCTTGAGATGTTTTATGACATTAAAGGCGCTATATAAATGCAAGTTGTTGTTGTTGATATTGAGTTACATCAGAACAGGGGGAAGTACTGAATGGGGTGCATTAGGGCTCAGTGGTGGGATCACTACTGTTTCTAATTTGCATAAGTGACCTGGATTCAGAAACACAGAGCAAAGAGGTCGAATCTGCATTTGATACCAGACTAGACGGGGCGGTGGAACAAGACTGCTCAGAAATTACAGATTGAGTTGGACAAAATATTTAAATAGGCAGAACAATGGCAGATGAAATTTAATGCAGAAAAGTATAAAAGTACTGCACATAGGAAAGAAAAATAGACAACACATGTACTGCAGAAATGGTGTTGAAATAGCTAAAAACGAAGATGAAAGAGACCTGGGGGGTAGATTTTAACTTTCACCACCATGCGGAAAACTGGCGGTAGGGGAGCAACCATCCATTACACTCCCCACACGATTCAATGGTAAACAGTAAAACAAACAGATTATCTGGTCATTATCACATTACTCTTTGTGGGAGCTGGCTGTGTGCAAATTGGCGGCTGCGTTTCCTACATTACAACAGTGACTAGACTTCAAAAGTACTTAATTGTCAGTAAAACACTTTGTGACATCCTGAGGTCGTAAAAGGTGCTATATAAGTAGAAGTTTTTCTTTTTTTTTAAACGGCTGGAGGGAGTGGAGAGAAGAACTACTAGGCTGATCGCCAGGGTCAGGGGATCTGAGTTATGAGGAAAGACTGGAGAAACTTAGGTTAATCAGCCTAGAAAGGAGATGTACCAGAGGTGATCTGTAGATGTACAACTAGGGGGCACTGGTTCAAACTACTAAAACACAATTTTAGCAGTGATATTAGGAATTTCTTCTTCACATAAAGAGCAATCAACTTGTGGAATAAATGTCTAGATAGGGTAGTGGAGGCAAATACCTTGGAGTCATTTAAGAAACAATTGGATACTACAGTGGTATAGAGAGTAAGGAATAAAAACAGAAAATGCTGGAGAAACTCAGCAGGTCAGGCAGCATCTGTGAAGAGAGAAACAGAGTTAACGTTTCAGGTCGATGACCTTTCATCAGAGAGAGTTAGGATCTTAGTTTGGATGAACTACGCTGGACCAAATGACTTTCCTCATCTGTAATTATCTTGTGATCTTGTAAACACAGGAGCCAATCTGTACACAGCAAGGTGCCACAAGCAGCAAATTAGATAAATGACCATCAAATCTGTTATTTTGGTGTCGGATGAGGGATGAATATTGGTCAGGACACCAGAAGAACTCCCTGGTCCTCTTCACACACAGTGTCATGGGATAGTTTATATCCACCTGAGTAAACCTTAGTTCAAAATCCCATCTGAAAGATGGCACTTCACACAATACGGCACTCCCTTTGTGCTGGAGTGGGGCTTAAACTTCTGATTCAGAATTGAGTGCGCTACCACTGAGCCAAAGTGACTCCTAATGACAGTACATTAACAAACTATATCCTTAGGTTATCTGCTAATTAATATAATATTTCAAAGGTAGTCAGCATTTTTTTTAGTCAGTTAGCTTAATGGCTCACCTCCCACTAAATCATGCTGTGCTTGCACAAAACACAAAATGGAAAGAGGGAAGGAATATAAGCTGTACGATAAAACTCCTCTCTTCTATCATCAGGATGGCACAATGATCCAAGGATATTTTATTGTAGCATGAAATGATAATATTCAGTGTCTTGTATATGCTATAAATACTCCATCACAACTGTCAAATTAACATTCCTTTCGATAAATGAATGACTTAATGTGAAAACTCTATACTGTGCCAGATCAATAGAAGCACGATCCTTCAGGGAAACACCAAGCAGATCAAATAGTGGTATCAATGTACAAATTAAGCTTTGTGCCACATGCATTATAAATCAGCCATACAGTAATAATACCCTAGATCGTTTATTCAAACACCTACACATTCCCTGTGGAAGAAAAAGAACAAATATGGCACAAAGCTCTGCTTTAGAAATGAACAACCTCCAAAACAACTACAGATTTATTTTCTCTGTGAATGAGGTTTAGACTATCAGAACATAATACACTTTTAACCCCTTGAGACAGCACTATTGGAGCTCAGTCCTACCACTATCTAAAGAAAACGTTAATTCCATTCACTATACTGCAAAATTACCTTCTGATGCTTTGCCATCTGGTGCCTGTACAAACAGAAGAGGAAGCAAGGACAAAAGTTACAAAGTTTAGAGCTAACAGATCGCATTATATGTAACATAAAGTGATGTACTTTAGTTTTCTGGTGCGAACTGTCCAAAATCTGAAAATGATGTTTTATGAAGTTGTATTTTTATGACGGGTGGGGTTGCTATTTGTGAATCTTACATTTATCAGTTGCTGGCCCCTGGAGAACATGAGGTGCTGAGTTTACTGCACCTTGAACAATGCAGATAATGGAAATATTCTACGTTGAAAGGTTAATAAAGATTGGCTGTGAAGGTTAGTCTTTTTCAGTCATTTTAAAGTATGTGGTATAATTAGATACATTCTACTTTTTAGTAACAGATGTATCTAATATCTTTGGTAAATATTCAAATTTGTAAGTGACACTAATCTAGAAGCTATTTTGAGTTGTGAAGAAAGCATCAAATTGTAAAAGGACACAGACAGATTAAATGAGTGGGCAGAGCAATGGAAGATGCAGTTTAATGTAACAAAGTGAGATTGTACACTTTGAATGTAAGAAGGGCAGACAGGAATATAATCTAAATGGGGAAACATGGGGTGGGAGGAAGGGAAGAGGGCAATGAACAAAGGGATTTAAGGATTCAGGTACTTAAGTCATTAAAAACTAGATTGCAGGTTGCAAAAGGGATCAAAAAGATTAACAGATGCTGGGCTTCATCACAAGAGTATATAAAAGTAATTGAGTATAACTGTAATTAGACAGGGTATCAGTCAGACCTTATTTTAAATATTGTGCTCAGATTTGGGCACCCCACCTTAGAGTGGATAAACTGGCCTTGGAGAAAGTCCAGTGATGATTCAACAAGATGATAAGATGGGGTGAAGAGAATGAGTTATCATAAAGGACTGGGTAAATGGATTATGTTCCATGGAGTTGAGCAGGTTAAGCGGTGATCTGATTGAGCTGTTTAAAATAATGAAGAGAATTGACAGGGTAGACAGGGAATTACTTATACCTCCCATTGAGCTATCTAGAACAAGGAGACTCAGGGGGTAATTTTCACTTTAGGCACAGGCGGAAAACATGCGGTTGTAGATTGGCCGCCCATTATACACCCTGCCTGATTTTCATTTCCATGCCAGATTTCTGTTCGCACCAAAGTGAAAATTAGCCCCATTATCTTAGAATTTGAGCTAAACAGGAGAAAAGAGAATGCAGAAAAAAACTCACACAAAGCATTACGAGAATGAGGAATGCACTGCCCCAGCTACAAAGTCAATTGAGGCATATAAAAGACAAATACTTACTTGAGATGTAAGGGTATTAAAAGTCATGGAGAAAAGTCAGAGCATTGGAATTGAAAAGATAAAGCTGTCATGGTCCGCTCAAAAAGCGAATTGGTCTTTAAAAAAAAAGGTCTTTAAAAAAATATTGTCTGCAGAACGTTCAAATATTCAGCGTGAATTGGAAGGTAGGCAGGCAATAATCACACCCAGTCTTTTGTGATAAAGCTTATTTTAGTTCTTTTTTGGAGGGTGAGTGAAGAATTTTTTTATTTGATAATTTTGTCACCATGTGAATGTGAACTTTGTTTTTTTGGTTATTATTGCCACATGCGTATCATCGGCTGAGGGCCAAGACAGCTCCAATACTAATCTTGCAGCATTTACAACTGCCACAAACTTCATCATCTCAGTCAGACCAACTATTATACATTGTAATTATTTTATAAATATAAAGTAAATGAGTATACAATTAATTCGTTACCTATTAAAATGGCAAGCATAAATATTGTGAATTCTAGACCCTTTTCTCCCTTTGGCTCACTCCTATGCATTAATAATGAAAACATTCAGGCCTAGAAATTGGATAATGCCCAAAAATGGGAGCAGGCATCGCGCAGCACTATGTGCCCGCACCCGTTCAAAATGGTGCAGGCAGCTCGCAAAATTCATGCTGCTTGCTCATTATAATGATTGCAGTGCGGATCTCAGCACTAAATGTGCTGCTGATCGGCTTAGCACTGAACAGGGGGGGGCAACATCGGGTGAAATCTACTGACCAATAAATTTGGCCTTGGCTGTCTGCACTACTTAAAGGGGAAGTTCTTTGATGCAGAAGCACCTCATTGTCATTGTGAACAGAGCCATGGCCCAACAGCCAAGGGAAAGGGGAAGGAGATTTTTGGATACTGCACTGGAGACCTTGGTTCCGGGGGTAAAAAGATGCTGTGAAGTCCTCTACCCTCAGTGGGGCAGGAGGCCTTCAAGGCTGAACACCAGAAGGCTGTGGAAGGAGATCGCTCAAGCCATCACTGTGACGAGTGTTATCACCTGGACCTGGATCCAGTGCCACAAAAAGTTTAATGACCTCACATGAGTGGTCAAGGTGAGTGAATGTATCATCAAATGCCATATCCCACCATCTGCACCACAAGACTCACACACTGCTCAATGTACCACACCTACCAACAATCTCTAGCAATCACCACGCATACCTCACAATCATAGCTTCGCTTCACTCTCACACTTACCACTGCTTCAAGGCTTACACCCACATCTCACACCTTGCACACACTGCCAGCTATTCAACAATGGCAGCCACATCACCCAAACACATTTCACCACACTCACTGACATACTTCCCTTTCTCTTGCAGACAAAGCTGGCACACAACCGCCAAGTGGGAGGAGGGGAAGCCAGACTTCACAACCTGACAGAACTGGAGGAAGCAATTCTCAACATAATTGGAGGGGCAGTCACAGAGTCCATGGCAAATGGGGAAGTTGAAAACATTGCTGATGATGATGGTATGCTTATACCTAATCCTTCTTCCCACATTTCACTTTCCCCTCATCCCACAATCTCTTCTCACTTACAAGCTGTTGATGGTGCATGCAGGTATATCTTGCTTTCGGCCCCCTCCCCTCACCACAACACGACCCTTGCGCCTTTCTCCTTTCAGATACCCAAAAACTCCAACCTGGCCAGCTAGTCCCTGAAGTGATGGAGGAGGACAGTGATAGAGGAGAAGAAGACACATCGGGATTGCATCTGACACTCACAGACACCAGCTCAGAAAATTGCACTGCGCGTACTTTAGAGGGCAGTATAGAGGCGGGATCTGCACGCGGTGAGTCACCGGGCACGAGTGGACTGCAGCTAAGGGGGAAGGGTAGCTCGGGTGCCAGCTCCCTGGAGGGTGAGTTTGCGCACGTGTTCTGCTGCACACGACTCAGATGATGACCTCGATGGGGCAGCCTTCAGAAGGAAGGTGATGGGCATGCACGCAGAAATGCTAGGTGCAATGGCAAGCCTGCCAGAGATCCTCTTGTCAGTGTCAAGGAGCATGGAGGAGTCTGGCTCCAACATTGCATGGGGCTTTGCACAGAGCCTTGGAGTCCATGATTTCAGGGATGGAAATGATGGACAACTCCATGAGAAGCCTTGTGGACCCAGCCATAATGCTGCGTGTGATGGGCGATATCGCAGCTTCCATTGCAGCACAGGTGAAAGCGATCCAATGTCTCAGTGCTGCAGTGGAAGCTCAGATTGCTGCCATCATGGCTGGGTTTACCAGTATGGAAGAGGTTTGCAGGGTTTCACAGCCCTCCACAAACTGCTCCAACAGATGGTTAAGAATGCTGAGGTGATGCATTGGGGAAATGGCAGTGGTTCCGTGGAGCAAGAACCTGTTGTCCTCTCTCAGGATGATAGCATTCCTACTCCCACCACTGCCACTCCGCCAGTGCCCTTGCTGCTGCCTGTCATCCAGCCAGCCCAGACTGCTGCCGCCCATGACGAGGTGGTGCAGTCTACAGCCGAGCCTTCTAGGCCCAGAGCTGCTCGAGGTTATCTGCAAGGCCATCTGCAGTCTCCCCTACTGAAAATCAGCAGCCTTCCCCCAGCCATTCTTCAGCCATTGCGGGAGCACTTCGTAGGAGCACTAGAATCGGAAAAGGTACACGAAAGACAGACACTAAGGGAATGCACAAGGGTGATTAATTGACATTGTTCTTTTGATTTGCATTTGAAAACTTTATAAAATATGTTTGAAATGTTGTTTTATGGTGGCTCTCATTTCAGCTTTGTGCCCAGGAGACGTGATGTTCCATGACAGAGGGATGGTAAGATGGGGAAGTGGTGAGCAATGGATCTGGGGTTTCATGCACTGATGGCCTTCAGACTCCAGTTCTGCTGCTTGCCTTCCTTCTCCTCTTGAGGTGGTCCCAGAAACCATAGTGGCAAGGGCTGCACCTTCATGATGGTCAGATAGTAGAGCATGCACCACGAAATGGGACACCACTCTTTTTTTTATTCGTTCACTCAATTGCCCTCGAGAAGGTGGTGGTGTATCACTGCAGTCCATGTGGTGAAGGTACTCTTTGTAGCATTTTGCTCGGCCACTTCAGATGGCAGTTAAGAGTCAACCACATTGCTGTGGGTCTGGAGTCATATATAGGCCAGACCAGATAAGGACAGCAGATTTCCTTCTCTAAAGGGGCATTAGTGAACCAGTTGGGTTTTTAACGACAGCCACTATGATCACCATTACTGAGACTAACTTTTTATTCTAGATTTATTTAATTAACTGAATTTAAATTCCCCAGTTGCCATCAGTGGGATTTGAACTCGTCACCGGATCATTAGTCCAAGCCTCTGGATTACTAGTCCAGTAACATAGCCACTATGTTACCATTCCCGTGTACTGGAGGGCTCCTCCTGAGTGGTGAAGGCAGCTGAACTGTTGCTTTAGCAGCCCAATGGTCTGCTCGATGACGTTCCTCATGGCAGCATGGCTGTCATTTTATTAGTGCTGGCCACAAATGGTGTCATCAACCAGGTGTAGATCGGTTAGCCCTTGTCTCGGAGCACCCACTCTCGGGTTTGACGTGGTGGCTGGAAGATTGCTGGCACACTGCACTGGTGCAGGATGAAGGCATCATGACTGCTGCCAGAATACCGGGCATTCACCATCATGATAATAATCAACTTTATTGTCATTGTTAGTGCACAAGTGCAGTACAACGAAATGTAGGCTTGCGACTCCCGAGAGTGTACATTTAGATTAAGACATTTAAACATTCAACATTCATTTGGCTTGTAATACATTAACATAAACATAACCATAATAAAGTGCATTGGCAGATGTGCAGGCTTTAGAGTTTATTTGTGGAGTTCAGTAGAATGACAGCCCTGGGAAAGAAGCTGTTCCTAAATCTGGTCGTTCAGGTGCGAATGCATCTGTAGCGTCTCCCAGATGGCAGGAGGGCGAACAGACTGTGGCTGGGGTGGGTAGGGTCTTTGATGATGGTCCGTGACCTCCGTAAACAGCGTTTCTGGTATATGTGCTCTATGGTCGGTAGCCGGGTGCCGGTAATGCGTTGGGCAGTTTTGACTACCCGCTGCAGGGCTTTCCGGTCATAGTAGCTACAGCTGCCATACCATACTGTGATACAGTTCGTCAGGATGCTCTCTATTGTGCTGCGGTAAAAGTTAGAGAGGATCAGGGGTGACAGGTTACATCCCTTCAGCCTCCTTAGGAAATATAGGTGCTGCTGGGCCTTCTTCACCAGAGAGGAGGTATTGAGGGACCAGGAGAGGTCTTCCGTGATGTGGACTCCGAGGAACTTAAAGCTGTCCACCCTTTCCACCACAGCCCCACGGATGTGGATGGGGGTGTGACTTCCGCCTTTAGACTTCCTGAAGTCCACAATGATTTCTTTGGTTTTCTTGATGATAAGGGCCAGGCTGTTATCAGCGCACCACTTCACGAGATGCTGGACCTCCTCCCTGCAGGCTGACTCATCGTTGTTGGTGATCTGGCCTACTACCGTGGTATCATCCGCAAACTTGATGATGGTGTTGGAACCATGAACAGCCACACAGTCGTGGGTGAAGAGGGAGTAGAGGAGGGGGCTCAGCACACATCCTTGTGGGGCCCCCGTGTTCAGGGTCGGGGGTGGGGGAGGTGTGGTTACCTAATTTGACAGACTGGGGTCTGTTTGTTAGGAAGTCCAGGGTCCAGTTGCAGAGGGAAGTGTTCAGGCCAAGAGTGTGGAGTTTGGTGGCCAGCTTGTTGGGGACGATAGTGTTGAATGCTGAGCTGTAGTCTATGAACAGCATTCTGATGTAGGTCTCTTTACCATCTAAGTGATTCAGTGCAGAGTGTAGAGCAGTTGTGATTGCATCCTCCGTTGATCTGTTTGCACGATAGGCAAACTGGTGTTGGTCAAGAGAGGCGGGAACACTGGCTTTGATGTCAGCCAGGACCAGTCTCTCGAAACATTTCATTATGATGGGTGTGAGTGCGACAGGTCGATAGTCGTTCAGGTACGTCACAGCCGTTTGCTTTGGCACAGGAATAATGGTAGCGGCCTTGAAGCATGTAGGGACTACTACCTGGGCCAATGACAGATCGAAGATGGCGGTGAAGACATCAGCCAGCTGATCAGCACATTCCTTGAGTACCCGTCCAGGGATGCTATCCGGTCCAGCAGCCTTTCGTGTGTTCACTCCGCGTAGAACACCCCTTACGTCGGAGGTCGACAGAGTGAGCACCTGGTCTTCTGGGGGTGGCAAGGCTTTGGTAGCCGGCTCCCTGTTGTCCCTGTCGAAGCGAGTGTAGAAGTTGTTAAGCTGGGTGTGGTTTCACAACAACTGCACCTTAAGTGAGTGGTAGCTTTTGTGGTTACGGAACAGCTGAGGATTGATATGCGGCACCCGCAAAGCCACATGTGTGCAGTCGATGGCGCCCTGCGCCATGGGGAAGCCCGCTATCCTGGCAAAGCCAGAGGCACGCTCATTCTGCTTCTCGCTGTTCAGAGAGAAGACAATGAAATCCCTTCTCCTGGAGTACAGAGCCTCTGTGACCTCTCGGATGCAATGCTGGATGGCAAACTGGGAGATGTTAGCTTTGTCACCTGCTCCAGACTGAAAAAATGTGGTGGCAAAAAATTTGAGGGCCACAGTGACCTTGAGGGCCACTGGGAGAGCCGTGGTCACCCTGCTCTGATGCTGCAGGTCTGGTTGTAGGAGGTGGCAGAGTTCTTGGTGAAGGGTCTCCTTGGTGAAGAGGAGCCTCCTAATACACTGCTCCTGGCTTAGGTGCAGGTAGGAGAAGTGCTCCCTGCAGACCAAAGGTGGGTACGGCCTCCTGCTGAGAGCCCTCCTGCCCCTCCTCCTCCTCCCTCTGTGAGCATCTTATCCTCTTCTTCGCTGCCTCCACTCCATCTCCCTGTCATGCTCGAGCGCGAGGGGGACCTGCAAGTAGAGCCCCCATGACTGGGAGCAAGTGGTGTGAGCAGAACTCTTTAAATGAGAAGCAAGGCGTTTTCCACTTGCAGCAACAACTTTAAACAACGCTGGAAAGCGCCAAACAGTTGCTCAAATTTACACAGAGCCAGTAGAAATCAAAAAGCAAGTCAGCTGCAAGTTGTTGATGATCCCTTTAATAGCGCTGCTGGGAGGTCCTTCCTGCTGCTGAACATATGTTCAGCTGGTCGTGAATAGGGGAGGGCATTAAATGGAGCGGTGATGTTGAAAATGGCAGATCGTGCATCAAATCAGCATTGCACACTCATTGATGTCATGATCTGCCTCATCTAAATATCAGCAGTGAGCACAGGCAACGGCAGCGCTGCCATTGCTTGCGCTGCTGACCTGCCCAAATTGGCAGTTGCTGCGGGACACACCATAAGTGGGCAGAAGCGAGGCGGCCACCATTTTTTCTTCCTTAACGGCCACACTAAAGGCTGCAATTTCACGGCCACAGTATTTCATGTGAGTTTTCATGGAGTTCATTTATTTCCTGAAGTGGTTTGAAGTAAAGATCGTGGTCTTACTTACTTTGCAGCTCACTGCCTACTTCTGATACAATGCATTAAATAAGAAAAGGCTGCCATGTGTGCTAGCGTCTTTCATTACATGCATCAGCCTTCCCTGACCTGCTGAATAATTTAATAAAGTCCACAGACTTCATGGAAAGGTTATGATCTTAAACTTAATATACATTTTGGGAATGATGTGACTTCTGGCCACTCATGGAGGCAGAAGTCTTACATTTCAGATAATTAATGGGGTTAGCACTGTGATTAATCTGCCCAAACCACCACCATCCTGAAAATGTACTCCTCTGAACATGAATTAAATGATTAAGAATGTAATGTTAGATGCATTTATAATATTTGCAAAATGATGATTAATTTCATCTTCTGAAAATGTTGTCCTTGGAATTGCACAGGAGAAAGCACAATCTGAAGTAAAAGGGTTTTCTCAAGTAAGTTAATTTGTTCTGCAATCAGTATCTGCTGAGCGGTGAAGACCAGACAGCAGATCCATCTCTCCTGCCTACCGACCTGTGTCTGAGCAGCACTGAGGTGATGCCGCAATGGTGGGTTTCACGTGTGCTTCAATGTATGCTAGGCGCTCTGCTCTTTCCATGGTTAAATCTTAATGTTTGGAGAGAGCTTCTTCCCTTAAAATGAAAAGAGTTTCCAAATAAGACGTGAAAGTTCTCAGAAGGGCTAATGGACCCCGTGGCAATTTTAAAATGCAGCTTTGTTATATCGCAGCTGTTGCAAACTTGATGTGGAATGACATAGCCTGTTGGAGGGGGGGTCTCACATCACTTAAGCTGAAGCACGTTCAATGTCAAATTGGGACCTACTGCTGATTTGTGCTGCTACTTTTCACTTTAATGTGCACCTGAAGCATCAATGCAAAATTTTAGAGTTAATCAGCAGCAGAAGTGAGAATCTTGATGGTTGCAGGCTAACAACTTGAGAAAGATGGATAGGGTTATAGCTACTCGGGGAATAAGCAGCTTGCAACAAAAATCAATGCAAACAACCTTCTAGTCACAGGTGGAAAGAACTGAAAACAATCTCCCCAGAACAGGGAACATGATGAGGAGATGTAAATAAGAAAAAGGAACTCAGGTGCAATAATTATGAGCAGCAGCAAAAACAGCTTTGAATGATTAAATCGTAATTAAGCAAATTACGCAAATAATTCTGGCAGCAACCACGAAACATTTTCCCTATAGTTATGATTACATTTGTCAAAGCCAAATTGCATTGGATTACAATTCAGATGAACTATCTCCACACTACAAATAATTATGGAATGACAGTTTCTTAGTGATGTTTTATGGACAAGGTATTACACAAAGCATTATTTAAGTATCTGGGCACTAGAAATGAATAGCATCATTTGGTTTTATCTCGTTGCGTGATAAGACAGTTGAAGGTTAGTTTAAATAAGAATTTTCACATAACTACTGAGCAGTGAAGGACTGTGACTGATTTGACCTGAGGAAACAGGAAGGGTGAGTAAGCAAACAAGTTCAAAAAGACAAAAGACAAAGCCATGGGTAGAGAGCTGGTGTGTGAACATAAAGGAGAATTCTGGAATGGGGCAAATAATTCCTGCTTAAAAATAAAAAGACTTGCATTTATCTAGCGCCTTTCATGACCTCAGGACGTCCCAAAGCACTTTACGGCCAATGAAGTACTTTTGAAGTGTAGTCACTATTGTAATGTAGGAAACGTGGCAGCCAATTTGCGCACACTAAGTTCCCACAAATAGCAAAGTGAGAATGACCAGATAATCTGTTTTTAGTGATGTTGATTGAGGGATAAATATTGGGCCAGGACAGAGCTGAGCACTCCTCTGCTCTTCTTCGAAATAGTGCCTTGGGATCTTTTACGTCCACCTGAGAGGACAGATGGGGCCTTGGTTTAATGTCTCAGTTGAAAGATGGCATCTCCGATGCTGCAGCACTCCCTCAGTACTGCACTGGAGTATCAATAATGGGGGGACATTATCCTCATTTCTCTCTTCTCTCATGCTTGCATTTATGTAGAAGGACTGGTGAATTCATGTGGAAAGCAAAGTTCCTGACTTAGAACTATCAGACAAAACAAACAGACAGTGCATACAGTATGGCCTTTCGTATTAGAATCAGAATTATACCTGAACTGAAGGTTTGGAATGTACGTGGACAATAGGGTTTATAACAGGTATGACAGGAAATAAGTAATGCAGATAATAGAGACCACATGGCCCGATGTTGTTCAGTAGGAGTAAATGCACTACAATTAGTTAACACGTATAGGATATTGTTTGTTCTAAGGCACTTTTACATCAAATGATTAATGGCCCAGAAATTCGGGTCTCCACGGGTGAGTACGCATGGGGTACTCACCCGTAGGCCCAATGGAAGTGCTGGTTTCCTGCATGCACTGCGCATGCGTGGGAAACCGGCACTTCCGTTCCCCTGAACGAAGGGGTTCAGAGGTCGAATGCGTGCGCAGGAGAGGCATGGAACTTACGTTTTTTTTGCAGGTTTTCCCGGGAAGGTAAGTCTCCAGAAGTTATACATATAAAAAGCAGTCGCAAGGTAAGTGGTGAATTAATTAAAATTAAAACATTTTTTCCACAGGTTTATTATTTTTAAATACTTTAAAGAAAGGTAAGTTTATTTTTAGCCCCGTTAGAAAATAAAATTATTTTTTTCAAAAATTTTAATTATTGTTTAAAATAGTTATTTCATGTAATTTAAAGTTTATTTAAAAAATGTGATTTAAAAAAAAAATTATTTGAAGATTTAGTGATGTTTTGGGGCTCATAGTATTTATAAGTTTGACAGCCCTTCCTGCTCCGATTGGCTCCCCATGGCCCACGTGATCCCAGGGGACGCATCGAACTAACTGCGCCCCTGGGATACGCAAGCACTGTGCGCCGGCAGTTGGAGGAGGCCCAGGATCAGAATTCCACGGGGGCCCACAGTTCAATGGCCGGCGCGCAAGGTAAGTGCAGGTTGGGGGCTTACACCCGCGGGAAGCCCCCGACCCAAATTTCTGGGCCATAGTCTTAAATAACATATGGGCAGTACTCCTCCTGTTGATGGCACTCTTTATTAGAAAGGACGTAATCTGTGTATAGCATCAGAGACCCAGATTTTCATGGGTTTCACAAGCTGCAGTCAGGTTTTCACTCATATAACTAAATGTGCAGAACTGGCTTCCTTCTCTTTTACTTATGGGAATCAGAATTACATAGAATTACATAGAATGTACAGCACAGAAACAGGCCATTCAGCTCAACTTTTCATGCCAGTGTTTATTCTCCACACGAGCCTCCTCCAACCCTTGCTCATCTAACTCTATCAACATATCCTTCTATTCCTTTCTCCCTCATGTGTGTATCTAGCTTCCCCTTAAATGTATCTATGCTATTCGCCTCAGCTACTCCTAATGGCTGCGAGTTCCTCAGTCTAACCACTCCATGGGTAAAGAAGATTCTCCTGAATTTCATATTGGAGTTATTAGTGACTATTTTATATTTATGGCCCCTAGTTTTGGTCTCCCTCACAAGTGGAAACATCTTCTCTACGTCTACCTTGTCAAACACTTTCATAATCTTAATGACCTCTATCAGGCCACCCCTCAGCCTTCTCTTTTCTAGAGAAAAGAGCCCCAGCCTGTCCAATCTTTCTTGATAGGTATATCTTCTCAGTTCTGGGAGCATCCTTGTCAATCCTTTTTGCACCTTCTCCAGTGCCTCTATATACCAGAACTGTGCACAATGCTCCAAGTGTGCCCTAACTAAGGTTCAATACAAGTTTAGCAGAACTTCTCTACTTTTCAATTCTATCCCTCTAAAAATAAACCCTAGTGCTTGGTTTGCTTTTTTATGGTCTTATTAACCTTACTTTTAGTGATTTGTGTATTTATACTCACAGATTCCTTTGCTCCTCTACCCCATTTAATTTCTTATTTTGCAAGTAATATGTGACCTCCTTATTTTTCTTACCAAAATGTAATACCTCACACTTACCTGTGCTGAAATTTATTTGCCAATTATATGCCCTGTAAGATCCGCAAAATTAATATTGTCAGATAAGGGTCCTGTGGCAGTGTGGTAAACCACTGTATTGTATATTGCCACCTCTGGGTGGTGCTGTGTATGGAGGCATGCCTCAGCTGACTCCACCCACCACTGTGTGGGTTTCGTTCAGACTTGTTCAGTCACTCACGAAGAAGCATGGTCTCTTCTTAGCTAATAAAAGCCTTATTCATCTCTTCTTTCGACTCATCATCTCTTCTTCGACTCATCACCTTTTATGAAGTAATTGATAAGCGTATCAATTTTATTAGCTAAAAGTTAAATGGCGACACCTGAGGAGCAACAACAGCAACGGATACAGCAGACATTGCTGAGAGCCCTCAGACCACCACGCCTGGACCTCGACCCTCAAGATGTGGGTGCATCAGCCAAGTTTGAACACTGGCTGAGCTGCTTTGAATCCTTCCTCGCAATCTCACAGGTTACAGAGGAGGATCACAAACTGAAAATTTTGACCGCCCAGGTGAGCCATCAAGTATATATGCTAATCCGGGACTCTAATACGTACGTGGCGGCCCTCGAGCTACTAAAAGGGCAATATACGCGCCCAGTGAACACAATTTACGCCCGACACCTCTTGGGATCCCGCAGGCAGCAACCGGGAGAATCGGTAGGGGCATTTGCACGGGCGCTACTGGCACTCTGCAGAGACTGCGATTGTAAAGCGGTAACGGCTGTGGAGCACGCGCAGGGACTCGCCTGTGATGCCTTCGTCAGGGGCCTCCAGTCAGACCACACCCGGCAGAGACTGCTAGAAAGCAAGGAACCCGACCTGAAGACGGCCATTGCCCTTGCGCTCTCGTTAGAGGAGGCCCACCGAAACCTCGAGGCATAACCCCGTAACGGCGCCGAGACATGGCAATCGAAACCGTGGGACACGGGACCGCCGCCCCCGGCACCAACCGCTGCAGCGACCCAACCGAGACAGCAGCCTCCGGTAAGAACTGCTTCGATGCCCAGTAACCAGGCCCAAAAATGCTATTTCTGTGGCCAGTTAAAACATCCCAGAGCGCACTGCCCAGCTAAGACAGCTACCTGCTCGGGCTGCGGGAAGAAAGGCCATTACGCTAACGCCTGCAAGGGGAAGCCAGCCAGCAGCGCAGCGTGCGGGCCGTGGGAGCAGCCATCTTATCCGCCATTTTGTGTACCCCCGGCCGCATGGCATCCGCCGCCATCGTATCCAACGCACTCAACCGCCATTTCGTCACCGGAACCGACCACCGTCTCGGCGGATGACTATAGTGACTCACTAAGCCACATACTGGCCTCCGTGACGCTGGATCAAGCCCTCCCTCACCATCTATCCAGCTCCATGATGGATATCGCGGTAAACGGCCGCGCCACCAGTTGCCTGATCGACAGCGGGAGCACAGAGAGTTTCGTCCACCCCGACACGGTACGTAGCCACTCCCTCACGATTCTGCCAACGCACCATCGCATTTCTATGGCGTCCAAGTCCCAGTCAATGGACATCAGCGGCTACTGTGTGGTGACCCTGTCAGTAGGGGGCACTGAATATCAAAAATTTAAACTGCTAGTCCTGCCCCGTCTTTGCGCTGCCGTCCTGCTAGGGTTGGATTTTCAGTGCCACCTTAAGAGTGTCACACTAGCATACGGTGGACCCCTCCCCCCACTCACAGTCTGCAACCAACAACTTTTAAATCGCCCGCTGCAAACCACCTGCAGCCTTTCCACATTAAAAGTCCCCCCCCCTCCCCTGTTCGCTAACCTCACCCGCGACTGTAAACCCATCGCTACCAAAAGCAGGCGGTACAGTGCCGGGGACAGAGCTTTTATCAGCTCTGAGGTGGAGCGGCTCTTGAAGGAGGGCATTATCGAAGGTAGCACTAGCCCCTGGCGAGCCCAGGTTGTAGTCGTTAAAACCACTGCAAAACGCCGCATGGTAATCGACTACAGCCAAACCATAAACCGGTACACCCAGCTGGACGCGTACCCCCTCCCTCGCATATCTGATATGGTCAATCAGATTGCGCAATACAAAGTATTCTCCACCATCGACCTTAAGTCAGCGTACCACCAGCTGCCCATCCGCCATGAGGACCGCCAGTATACTGCCTTCGAGGCAAACGGCCGCCTCTACCACTTCCTTAGGGTCCCCTTCGGCGTCACCAACGGGGTTTCGGTCTTCCAAAGGGAGATGGACCGAATGGTTGACCAGAACGCGCTGCGGGCAACCTTCCCCTATTTGGATAACGTCACCATCTGCGGCCACGACCAGCAGGACCACGACGTTAATCTAGCAAATTTCCTCCGTACGGCCCAACGGCTGAACCTAACGTACAATAAGGAAAAATGTATGTTTCACACCAAGCGCCTGGCCATCCTCGGCTGCGTGGTGGAGAACGGAGTCATCGGGCCCGACCCCGACAGAATGCGCCCCCTAATGGAGCTACCCCTTCCCCACTGCCAAAAAGCACTGAAGAGATGCCTGGGGTTTTTCTCCTACTACGCCCAGTGGGTGCCCCTCTATGCAGACAAAGCCAGGCCCCTCATCAAAGCCACCTCCTTCCCCCTGACACCAGAGGCGTGTGCAGCCTTCACTCTTATCAAGAACGATATCGCGAAGGCCGCAATGCACGCGGTGGATGAGTCCATCCCCTTCCAAGTGGAGAGCGATGCCTCCGACTTCGCCCTAGCCGCGACCCTTAACCAGGCGGGCAGACCCGTGGCCTTTTTCTCAAGGACCCTCCAGGGCCCCGAGACAAGACACTCCTCCGTCGAAAAGGAGGCCCAGGCTATTGTAGAAGCGGTGTGTCACTGGAGGCATTACCTGGCCGGGAAACGATTTACCCTGCTCACTGACCAGCGTTCAGTAGCTTTTATGTTTAATAATAAGCAGAGGGGTAAAATCAAGAACGACAAGATCTTGAGGTGGAGAATCGAACTCTCCACCTACAATTATGATATCTTGTATCGGCCAGGGAAACTCAATGAGCCCCCAGATGCCCTATCACGTGGTACATGCGCCAACGCGCAGAGTGATAGGCTGCAGTCCCTCCACAATGACCTCTGCCACCCGGGGGTCACCAGGTTTTTCCATTTTATCAAATCCCGTAACCTGCCCTACTCCATCGAGGAGGTCAGGACCATGACCAAGAGCTGCCAAATCTGCGCCGAGTGCAAACCGCACTTCTATAGGCCGGACAGAGCAAGCCTGATCAAGGCCACCCGCCCCTTCGAACGCCTGAGCGTCGATTTTAAAGGGCCCCTCCCCTCCGCTGACCGCAATGTGTACTTCCTCAACATAGTTGATGAGTACTCCCGTTTCCCCTTTGCCATCCCTTGCCCAGACATGACCAGTACCACGGTCATCAAGTGTCTGAATGACATCTTCGCTCTGTTCGGGTTCCCCAGCTATATACATAGCGACAGGGGCTCATCGTTCATGAGCGACGAACTTCGGCAGTACCTGCTAACAAGAGGTATCGCCACGAGCAGGACCACCAGTTACAACCCCCGGGGGAACGGCCAGGTGGAAAGGGAGAACGCGACGGTTTGGAAGGCAGTCCTCTTAGCACTAAAATCTAAGGGCCTTCCGACCTCCCGCTGGCAGGAGGTCCTCCCTGCAGCGCTTCACTCCATTCGGTCACTGCTTTGTACTGCCACTAATGCGACCCCTCATGAGAAAATGTTCGTTTTCCCCCGGAAGTCTACATCGGGAACCTCGCTACCGGCATGGTTGACTTCTCCTGGGCCCGTCCTACTGCGGAGGCACGTGAGGACGCATAAAACGGACCCCCTGGTCGAGCGGGTGCACCTCCTACACGCCAACCCCCAGTATGCCTGGGTGACATACCCAGACGGGCGGGAGGACACGGTCTCCATACGAGATCTCGCACCCTCGGGTACCCCTGAATTACCACCGTTATCCCCCTTACCACCGTTATCCCCCTTACCACTGTTATCCCCCACCACCCCTCCCAACCCAACCCCTGCAGACAGCATGCCAAAGCCCCAGGAATCTTCGCCAACCACCCAGACACCAGACCCGACGTCGGATGCTGCAACACCACCGCCGCCACCACGACGATCAGGACGTCAGACAAGGCCTCCTGATAGACTTAACTTGTAGTACCCTTCACCCCGCCGGACTTCACATTAAACAAGGGGTGAATGTGGTAAACCACTGTATTGTATATTGCCACCTCTGGGTGGCGCTGTGTATGGAGGCATGCCTCAGCTGACTCCACCCACCACTGTGTGGGTTTCGTTCAGACTTGTTCAGTCACTCACGAAGAAGCATGGTCTCTTCTTAGCTAATAAAAGCCTTATTCATCTCTTCTTTCGACTCATCATCTCTTCTTCGACTCATCACCTTTTATGAAGTAATTGATAAGCGTATCAGGCAGAAGAGGCCTTTACTTTTAAAAGACTGTTTTAAAAGAAGCCCAAAAAAAGGGACACACAAAATGGCCGCCAGACCCCGTGACTTGCTTTCTGGACACTTTAAAATGGTTCCTGCAGTCCCCAGACAGCCTTTGTGGATTCAGCCCACAGTAAGTTCTGGAAGGCCGTTTCGGAGAAAACAAAACCAGACACAGCCACATACATATGGATTGGATTCAGATCCAGTCAGATCGGCCTGTAGATAAAGGCCATCTAAATGTTTACCCAGACAAAGGGAAACAGTTTTATATTCATAAGGGGAGCATCAAAGACCCATTAAAGACATAAAGAAGACATTCAAAACAATACAAGGTCATTCCAGACCAGAGATGGCCATCACCAGCCATCCCAATAGCAGTTTAAATATAATAACTACCCCGTTGTGATACAAGCCCGCCAAAAGTTAAACAAAGACTAACCTTGATTTGGCGGGAGATAAAGGCTTCTTTGAGAAGTATAACTGGAGTCCCGGATTAGCCATCGGGAGCGATTAGCCATTGGGATCGATCAGCGAGATGCACTTTGAGCTTGTCCTTTTGAGAACTGTGGAGGAACGTCGATCCAGAGACCAAGAAGGTGATTCGAGTCTGCGTCCCGCCCCAGGGTAACCATTGGGAGATCATCGACAAACCCCGGGCTGTTGACGAGACAAAAGGGCAGCAGCCCTACAGAAGAAATCTAGCTGAAAATGGTAATCAGCTAGACTCCGCGAAGAAGACCTCTCCAACCATGGTCAAACAAGTGATTGCCGTCCCCGCCGATGTCCAGGCCTGCCAGTGTCCAGCCTGTCCGTGACCTTCACCTCGAGGAAGAAGAGAGAGTGTCGCAGCCCGCAGCGCTGACCACGTGGAGACAGGACGCCTGAAAGGATCAAAACACAGACCTGTTTCAAAACTCTATACTTTCCAACTGGATTGGTGAGCATGTTTCTGGCCCCTCACAATCTGATCTAGCTAGGCTTAGGGGGTGGGCATTTTAGGGGTAATGAATTGTTGTCCCTCGATGTTTCGTATGTTTCCCCATTTCATGATGACTGTTGTAAAGCATAATATGCCTGTATCTATCTCAGTTAGTAATGTATTATGAACTTGTTTTTCCCTCCCATGTACCCTTTTATTGACTTACATTTGATTTGTTTTAATCTATGCAATAAAATTTCATTTCGTTTCCATTAAACCTGGCCTATTGAGTATTCTCTACATTGTAGTTCCTGCATCCAAGTCCAGTGTCTAGAACCTAAGGGGCGAGTGGGTCGAACCACTCAAGGTTTTACTGTGCAAGAGAGAGAGGCCTCTAGAGAGAGAAACCTCTGCGATCTGAGAACCCCTTACAGCCCATTCTGCAAATTTATTAACGTCTTGTAATTTGTTGCTGTAATCAGTATTGTCTTGTAATCAGTATTGACTATCCCCCTCAATTTGGTGTCATCCGCAAATTTAGAAATTGTGCTTTTGATTCCAAAGTCCGAGGAGGAGAAATGCACCTGTTTGGGGAGCTAATTTTTAAAAGTTTGAAAAGTTAGCGGCAGGCACTAACGATTTCAAACTTTTGAAAAATTCAGCGTTTACGCTCCAAGAAGGAAGTGGAGTGCTAAATCAAGCGCTCCACTTCCTTCTTGGAGCGTGATCGGCAGCAGGCAGGGCGGAGACTTCAGCAGCGCTGCACACTGGGCCGTGCAACGCAGCCGCATTCAAAGGCTCCTTCCCTCCCTTAAAGGGAAGGGCCATCGCTGCAGGCTCTGCAATAGAAAAATTACTTACCTGGACCACCAAGGCAGCCGCGATCCCGCACGATCAGCCCAGCACTCAAGCATGCGCGAAATCCGGAACTTGCGACCTGTAAACGTGCGTGTTGACAGGCCATTCGCGGGGGCCATGAAAAAGCAATTGCTGGTGCAGAGTAGGGCTTTTTGCCCATCGACTGGCCAGGAATTGCACACGGAAGTCTTATTGTAGATGCAAGCAGGCAAAGGAGCTGTTTGCATCAGCGTAAGGGGCTTTCTAAGCCATTAAACATTTTCATATCCTAAATTATGCACATACACTGTATGAAATTAGTTTGTGCAAATATTGGCCCAGATTACAGTTTTAATGATGTATAAAATTATCAAAAAATTAAGGGGGAAAAATTCGGTACATTAGCGCTAGCTCCAGGGATATTATTTAAAGGGATCATCAGTAATGAGTCACAGCTGTAGGTTAGTGGAGTTTTTGTGCTTTCTTTTCAGTTTCACGTAGTGTAACAGTCTCAGTCTGCAACAGGAGATACAGCTAACATCTCGCAGTTTGCCGTCCGTTGCTGCATCTGGGAGGTCACAGAGGCTCTCTACAGTAGGAGAAGGGACTACATTTCCTTCCCCATCACCAGAGAAAAGCAGGACGAACGTGTATGTGGCTTTGCCAGGATAGCGCGATTCCCCATGATGCAGGTCGCCATTGACTGCACCTGTGTGGCTTTGCGGGCACTGCACAACAATCCTGAGATCTTCCGTAACCGCAAATGCTACCACTCACTTAATGTGCAGTTGTTGTGCGACCACAGACAGCAAATCCTCAATGTCAATGCTCGCTATCCTGGTAGCAGCCATAATGCCTTCATCCTGCGCCAGACTGGTGTGCCAGCACTCTTCCAGCCACCATGTCAAGCTCGTGGCTGGCTGGTCAGAGACAAGGACTATCTGCTCTCCACCAGGCTCATGATTCCCCTCTGCAACCCCAACACTCCTGCCCAGCACTCATATAATGAGAGCCATGTTGCCACCAGGAACATCATCGAGCAGACCATTGGCCTGCTGAAGCAATGGTTTTGCTGCCTTGACTGTTCGGGAGGAGTCCTCCAGTACTCGGCTGAGCGGGTGTTCCATTTCGTGGTGGTCTGCTGCATGCTCCACAATTTGGCCATCAAGAGGGCCCAGCCCTTGCCACCAGGGATTGTGGGACCACCTCAGGATGATGAAGAGGGAGAGGGGAGGACAAGGAGGAAGAGGAAGATGAGGAGGACGAGGATGAGGAGGAACAGGAGCGAGGGAGGAGGCAGCCACTCAATCAGCCTTCTGGAAGGGAGGCCCGTGACCACCTCATCAGATTGTGGTTCGAATGAATTAAACCCCAGATTCCCTGTTGCTCACCACAGCCCCATCATTCCATTCCTGTCACTGGCCATATCACAGCACAAAGAATCCAAACTGAATTAATAAATTTATCAAAAATCAGTGAACACATATTTACAACAAAAATATCAACTATTCAACCTTGTGCAATCCCTCAGTGCCTCTCGTTACTATGCCTTTGCCTACTCTAGTGCTCCTACGAAGTGTTGGCCCAGTGGCTGCAGCAGGGCTGGTGGAAGGCTGCTGAGTGTCCGTGCGGGAGACTTCATATGGCCTTGCAGGACGCCCTCGTCCAGCTCTGGACCTGGAAGGCCCGGCTGTAGACTGCGCCACCTCAGCATGGGTGGCAGCAGTCTGGGCTGGTTGGATGACAGGCAGCGACAAGGGCAATAAGAACATAAGAACATAAGAAATAGGAGCAGGAGTAGGCCAATCGGCCCCTCGAGCCTGCTCCGCCATTCAATAAGATCATGGCTGATCTGATCCTAACCGCCAATCCACTATCACAGAACCATCTCCTGAATCTAACAGAATTAGACACACGAAATAGGAGCAGGATCAGGTTACACGGCCCCTGGGCCCGCTCTGCTACCCACAGGGCCATGACCGATCCGAACCTAGACTCATGTCCAAATTCCTGCCCACTCCCCGTAACCCTTAATTCCCTTTACTTCTAGGAAACTGTCTATTTCTGTTTTAAATTTATGTAATGATGTGGCTTCTACAGCTTTTTGGGGCAGCATATTCCATGGACCTACCACCCTCTGAGTGAAGTAGTTCCTCCTCATCTCAGTTTTGAAAGAGCAGCCCCTTATTCTAAGACTATGCCCCCTAGTTCTAGTTTCACCCATCATTGGGAACATCCTCCCCGCATCCAACCGATCCAACCCCTTCACAATCTTATATGTTTCAATAAGATCGCCTCTCATTCTTCTGAACTCCAATGAGTAGAGTCCCAATCTACTCAACCTCTCCTCATATGTCCATCCCCTCATCCCCGGGATTAACCGAGTGAACCTTCTTTGTACTGACTCAAGAGCAAGTATGTCTTTTCTTAAGTATGGACACCAAAACTGTATGCAGTATTCCAGGTGCGCTCTCACCAATACCTTGTACAATTGAAGCAATACCTCCCTATTTTTATATTCTATCCCCCTAGCAATGAAAGCCAACATTCCATTGGCCTTCTTAATCACTTGCTGCACCTGCATACTAACCTTTTGAGTTTCGTGCACCAGGACCCCCAGATCCCTTTGTACTTCTGTACTTTCCAGTTTCTTGCCATTAAGATAATAACTTGCTCTACGATTTTTCCTGCCAAAGTGCATAACCTCACACTTTCCAGTATTGTATTCCATCTGCCAAATCTCTGCCTACTTACTTAGCCTGTCTATGTCCCCTTGCAGGTTTTTTTATGTCCTCCTCACTCACTACTTTCCCTCCCATCTTAGTATCATCTGCAAACTTTGATATGTTACACTCGGTCCCCTCCTCCAAATCGTTAATATAGATTGTAAAGAGTTGGGGACCCAGCACTGACCCCTGCGGAACACCACTAGTTACTGATTGCCAGTCTGAGAATGAACCATTTATCCCAACTCTCTGCCTTCTGTTAGATAGCCAATCCTCTATCCATGCCAGAATATTACCCCCAATCCCGTGATTTTTTATCTTAAGCAATAATCTTTTGTGTGGCACCTTGTCAAATGCCTTTTGGAAGTCTAAATACACTACGTCCACTGGTTCCCCTTTATCCACCCTATATGTTACTTCCTCAAAGAACTCCAGCAAATTTGTCAAACATGACTTCCCCTTCATAAAACCATGCTGACTTTGTCCTATTAAATTATGTTTATCCAAATGTCCTGTTACTGTCTCCTTAATAATGGACTCCAAAATTTTACCGACCACAGATGTTAGGCTAACCGGTCTATAGTTTCCAGCCTTCTGTCTACTGCCCTTTTTAAATAAGGGTGTTACATTAGCTGTTTTCCAGTCTGCCGGGACCTTTGCTGAGTCCAGGGAGTTTTGGAAAATTATTACCAATGCATCCACAATCCCTACCGCCACTTCCCTCAAGACCCTAGGATGTAAGCCATCAGGTCCAGGTGATTTATCCGCCTTGAGTCCCATTATTTTACCGAGTACCACTTCCTTAGTGATTTTGATCATGTTTAGCTCCTCCCCCCCTATAGCCCCCTGTTTGTCCAGTGTTGGGATATTCTTAGTGTCCTCTACTGTAAAGACTGATACAAAATATTCATTCAGTGTTTTTGCCATCTCCATATTTCCCACCATTAATTTCCCGGTCTCATCCTCTAAGGGACCAACATTTACTTTAGCCACCCTTTTTCTTTTTATATAACTATAAAAACTCTTACTATCTGTTTTTATATTTTTTGCTAATTTACTTTCATAATCTATCTTCCCTTTCTTAATCAATCTTTTTGTTATTTTTTGCTGTCTTTTAAAGTTTTCCCAATCCTCTATCCTCCCACTAGATTTGGCTACCTTATATGCCCTTGTTTTTAGTCGAATACTATCCTTAATTTCTTTACTTAGCCACGGATGGCTGTCTTTTCTTTTACACCCTTTTCTTCTCAGTGGAATATATATTTTTTGGAAGTTGTAAAATAACTCCTTAAATGTACACCACTGATCATGTATCGTCTTACCCTTTAATCTATTTTCCCAATCCACTCTACTCAATTCCGCTCTCATACCTTCATAGTCTCCTTTATTCAAGCTTAGCACGCTTGTTTGATATCCAACCTTCTCACCCTCTAATTGAATATGGAATTCAACCATGTTATGGTCACTCATTCCAAGGGGATCCTTTACTAGGACATTTTTAATTAATCCTGTCTCGTTACACAGGACCAGATCTAAGTTTGCTTGCCCCCTGGTCGGTTCAGTTACATACTGCTCAAGAAACCCATCCCTAATACACTCAATGAACTCATCCTCAAGGCAGCCCTGCCCAATTTGATTTGTCCAATTAATATGATAGTTAAAATCCCCCATAATTATAGATGTTCCCTTATTACAAGCCTCAACTATTTCCTGATTGATACTCTGTCCAACAGAGTTGCAACTGTTCGGAGGCCTATAGACTATGCCCACTAGTGTTTTTTTCCCCTTATTATTCCTTATCTCCACCCAAATGGTTTCATTATCCTGATCTTTTGACCCAATATCATTTCTCTGTATTACAGTGATTCCTTCCTTTATTAACATAGCCACCCCACCTCCCCTTCCTTCCTGCCTGTCCTTCCTGATCGTTAAATAACCTGGTATGTTTAATTCCCAGGCATTGTCACCCTGCAGCCATGTTTCTGTAATGGCCACAAGATCATACCCATATGTAGTTATTTGTGCCATTAACTTGTCTAGTTTGTTACGAATGCTACGTGCATTCAGATAGAGAACTTTCAAATATGTTTTGTGACACTTAGTTCCTGCTTTTGCCCTTTTTATTACTTTACCTTTTACTCCATACCTTCTGCCCCTTCCTGACACGCTCTTGTTTTTAATTTCCCCACTGCTACCTAAGTCTATGACCTTCTCTGTTGTCATTTTTATTATTTGCTCTCTAGGAACCTCCCCCCCACTAGTTAGTTTAAAGCCCTCTCTACAGCCCTAGTTATATGATTCGCCAGGACTCTAGTCCCAGCACTGGCCAAGTGAAGCCCGTCCCTACGGAACAGCTCCCTCCTGCCCCAGCACTGGTGCCAGTATCCCAGGAAGCAAAACCTATTTCTCCCACACCAGTCTTTGAGCAGAGTGGCAGTGCTGGGAGCAGGAATGCTGTCATCCTGAGAGGGGACTGCAGGTTCCTGTTCCACGGACCCACTGCCACTCCTCCGGGGCAGCACCTCAGCATCCTTAAAAATCTGCTGGAGCACAGATTGCTGGCCTGCTGCGGCGCCATGAAAGCCCTGGTCGACGGTGGTAGACCCAGCCATGATGGCAGCAGTCAGAGCTTGCGTGGCATCAAGCTGAGACTGCATGAGAGCAGTCTGAGATTGGATGCCACCAAGCATAGACTGCATTATAGCACTAAGGCATTGTGTCGCTTCTGCCTGTGCTGCAGTGGAAGCTGTCAGATCTCCCATCACACATGGCATCAGGTCTGGGTCGCCACGGTCTCTCTGGGAGTCTACCATCCTTTGCAGACTGGAAATGATGGGCTCCATGGTGTGCGCAGAGCCTTGTGCAATGTTGGTGGCGGACTCCTCCATGCTCCTTATCATTGCCGACAGGTTCTCAGGCACCCTTGCCATTGCACCTATCATCTCCATGTGCATGCCCATCACCCTTCTTCTAAATGCTTCCCCATCGAGGTCCTCATCTGAGTCCTGTGCAGCAGAACTCGAGTGCGAACTCGACCTCTGAGGGAACTGGTCCCCGAGCTACCCTTTCCCCCTGGCCTTGCTGCAGCCCACTCGTCCCTGGTGCCTCGCCCTGTGCAGATCTTGCTACTGTACTAGCCTCTAAAGAACGTGTCGTGCCAGTATCTGAGCTGGTGTCTGTGGGTGTGAGATACAGTGATGCGGTGTGTTCTTCCTCCTCCTCCTCTTCTCCCACATTGCTCTCTACATTGCCCTCAGGGACAGGCTGCTTTGGTGCTTGCTTATTATCTGAAAACATAAAGGCACAAGTGTTGTATTAAGGTGAGGGGAGGGGGACAGGAAGGGAGAAATGCATGCACACAGGATGATTAGCTGAAAAGTAAGAAAGGCTTGTGAGGTGAGGGGGGAGGGGGGTGTGAGAAGGAGGAGTAGGGATAAACATACTGTTGTTGTCCCCAAGGGGGTCAATGTCGCCGATGGCCACGGTGTCCACGACCTGGCGCCCAATAATCTGCAGCACTCTATTTTCCAATGCAGACTGTGGTTGGGTGTCGGCTTATCTCCCGCCTATGCGCTCCTGCTCCCTCCTGTTGTGAGCCACCTTGGCCTGCAAGAGAAAGGAAAGTGTGTGAGTGAGTGTGGAGCAATGTGTTTGGGTGATGTGCCTGCCATAGTTGAATAGCTGTCATTGTGTGCAAGGCATGAGATGTGGGTGTGAGTGTTGGTAGGCAGAGATTGTTGGTGGGTGAGTGTTTCGGGGTGTGGTGATTTGGGCAGTGTGTGAAGACTGTGGTTTAGATGGTGGTATGTATCATTTGTTGAAGCATTCACTCACCCTGACCATCTGAGTGAGGTTGTTAAATTTCTTCCTGCACTGTGTGTGGGTCTTGGGGACCACAGAGCTGCCTGAGATGTGCTGCGCTAGCTCCCTCCGCATGGTGCGGAAGCCTTGCAGCAAGGGCGTCCTGCCACTTGCCAGTTAGAGCACTGCCTTCCGTCTCTCCACAGCGAACACCATCTCCTCCAATGTTTGATCTGCGGGCTCTCTCCCTGGGGCATGGATCTGCCATGAGTACAGCTGCTTCAGTCCTCCGGCTCCTTCTCCTTGACCTGCTGCTGCTTTCTGAGGCAGCTGCACAGCCAGCAATGCTGTGAATGAGGTTCTGCAGCATCAATGAACGTCCCCTTTAAGAACTGAAAAAATCCTGTGGCAATCATGACTTGCGATTAGACTGCACCTGATATTGGTCCACTCTTTGAGTGTAACGCCAATGAGCTTGGGCTTAAAGACTTGAATTAAGACTCCAATCATTTCTTTGAGCAGTGAGCATGAATTTTGCATGCAGTCTAAAGTATTACTGCCTGCCGTTAATTCTCCAACTTTTCTAATTATACCGCCCAATCCTGGGCTATAATGAATTTTGAACCCTAAATTTTTAGTGAGGTTGGTGGAATGAAGGTAATTACGAATAAAATTCCATTTCTGTAAATTGTATAATTATTAGATTTCAGAATTCCACTGCATCTCATAAGGAGATTCCCTTCGTAAATGATTAAAATGAATTCTGCTTATTGATTGGAGGACCAGGCTCACGTGATCCCAGGTACGTTTCTGCATCTCCTGTGACCCTGGGATTCATGGGCCTGAGACCACAAGTTTTCGCAGTTGGCCGCCAGCAGGTACTTGCGTAATTCTTTCACGGGTCGGATGCGTACCCTGGAGGTACGTCTCCGACCGCATTTTCTAGTCCACGATTTTTAGGAAGAGAATTCCAGAGATCACGAGCATGGGGGCTGAAGACCCTGACACTAATGATGGAGTGGATGGAGGCAGGAAGCAATATAGACCAGAGTTGCAAGAGCAGCAGGTGTGCGATGGAATGTGGGGCTGGAGAAAATTGCAGAGGTAGGAAGCAGCAAGGCCACTGAGGGATTTGGAAGCCAAGATGATGATTTTAAAGTTGATGCACTGGGTTAGTGTGAGCCACTGGAGGTCAGTGAAGACTGGGATGATGGATGCATGGGCTTTGTGTGGGATAGGTTAAGAGCTGTGGAGTTCTGAATAAATTGAATGGAGACCAATGATTTTAAGAAAAGCTAAAGGTACATAAAGCTTACAAAGATGACTCATCCACTGCTACAGAAATCAGGCCCGGATTATTTTAAATCCGAGGCCTCATTAACATGCTGCCGGTTTACCTGCCCGGAATGGGTACGATGTGGGTGGGAAGTGACTGCCGGTCTCCAGAAATTTGGGCACTCCTGCTCCTACTGGCCCCACAAAAGAAAGTAAAAAATAAATTACCTGTTTGGGCCTCTTCATCTTCCTGGCAGTTCCTCACTCACTTCAGCCTGGTGGGAAGGCCACAGTAGCTTCCCCTCTCAGGCCTGAGTTAAAATTGCAATCGGGGCCCAATGACAAAGGACCCTGTTGGCTTTAGGCAGGTGGCTTAGCCTCAGTGACACAGTGCAGCCACCTGATCAGAGCCTGTATAAATATTACGGTCAGCCGGATCTGAGCAGCTCGAGGGCGGGTAACCTGGATGATTTTTAACTGCCCACTCACCTAGCTTCTGCAGGGCAGTTAGGGTTAAAATCACCCCAATATTTTTCAATCTCAGTCAATTGTTTAATCTCTGTTTATACTATCTAATTCTGTATCATTGTGTGGAAACAAATTTTTCATGACTATGAGCCATTAAAAGTAAATGAGATTTTCTTTAAAACGGAACTTTCTACTAAGAGATTTTTAGTCATTGCAAATACCTATTACCTTACATATTATTTACAGTATCAACTGAAATGTAAGGGTTTATGAATATTCTAGATATCTGACAGATGAACTGCAGTTAAGGGCCCAGAAATTGGACTACTTACCGCTACCTGTTTGTGCCGCTATCCTGGCGGAAAATGGCGACCGCCACTCTAGCACCCTTCTCTGGCGAGGGACTCGGTGCCCGCCATTTTGGTGAGGGCCTTAGCGATGCCGATTGCAACACTGGCCCTGGAGATGTAAATGAAGAGAGCGTGACGTCAGTTGCCATGCAATGCTGACTTGACGCCATGTTTGCGAACTTCGACCTTAGCGCTAAGTTTAGCACTTGGTCCTAAGCTTGCTCTGAAAAGCGAACATTCAGCAGACTGACAGAATGCTGTCAGCACTTCTTAAAGGGACATACACATCTTTCAGGTAAGTTTGCATTTAGGTTTTGAACTGGATTTTTTTTATTTTATTGAAGTAGTGGCTTGGTGCAATACATGTTAAAAGTTGTTAACGTGTGCAGGGAGTGCTGTTGGATGCTTGCAAGGCCTCGGATGGTAAAGGTAGGTCTCTGAGAAGACAGAAAATGCTGGAAATACTCAGCAGGTCAGGCAGCATCAGTGGAGAGAGAAACAGAATTCACGTTTCAGGTAGAGATGCTGCCTGACCTGCTGAGTATTTCCAGCATTTTATGCTTCTATTTCAGATTTAGAGCATCCACTCGCAGAAGGAAGAGGAAGACGCAGAAGAGGAAGAAGTAGAACAGGAAGAAGCAGAAGAGGAGGGAACAGAAGGAAGGATGCAACCCAGACAGCCCCTTTCTGGTCGGGTTATCCAGGTTGGAATCATCTGCTTGAAGTACCAGTGACCACAACCCCAATTCCCCTTTGAACATTTGTCCCACACCTTACCTTCCCTCTGTTACTGACCATCACAGCATCCTTTTGGCCACAATGCTGAAATAAAAGCCACCACAAAGCAAACTTTCCAATCCAACTTTATACATCCACCCATCCAATATGACATCAAGAAATCAACTCATCACCCTTATGCATTCTCTTAGTGACTGTCTTGTGTGTGCCTTTGCCTATCCTACTGATGCCGTGCAGTGCTACCCCAGTGGCTGCAGCATGGTTGGTGGAAGGCTGCTGACTTTCAGTGGGGGGACACTGCAAATGGCCTTGCTAGTCAACCTTGAGGAGCTGGTGGCTGGGAGTGTGAAATCGAGTGAAGGTGTTACTTCTTCTTCACTTTCCTTTCCGTCTTCTTGGTCAACCATTGGCTGGGCAGGTTGCATTTCTTGGGTGTGTGAAATGAGGAAGACACAAGGGTGGAGTTGTGGTGAGGGCAGGGCGGGAAAACGAGGTGCATGTGAGAAGGAGGATAACGTATGAGGATATCAGCATCTTGTATCCTTTCAGCCCCTTCACTGGCTAAGGGCTCAGCCATACCCCTGCCAAAAATGGCCAGCACCGTCTCCTCCACGGGGGTGGGGTGAGGCTAGGAATGGGAGATGTGCCTCGTGGTTGGTACAGATTGTTGGTAGGTGAGTGATTGGGGGTGGGGGTCGTGCATTGAGCAGTGTGTGAGGCTAGTGGTGCAGTTGGTAGGAGACAGCTTTTGAAGATGCATTCACTGATCTTGACCAGTGTTCTGAGGTCATAAAGCTTCTTTGGGCACTGGAGCCAGGTCGTGGGGCAACACTGCTGGCAGTGACGGCCTCGGTGATGTGGTCCCACATCGTTCTTTCTGGAGGGCCTTCTGGCTCCTGTGGGTAGAGAACCTCTGTTGCAGTGTTGACCCCCCTGCACAAAGCTGGAATGCTGCGTGCGAGACCCTGGGTACCCCTTATCTGGCTTGCCATCTGTGTTAGTGCTGAAGCACTTTTCTCATTTTTTTTAGGTGTGGAAGGGAATTCAACTTTAAGAGCTGAAGGCCGTGATTTTCCAAGTGGAGGTGGGTTGGAGTCGGGTTCGGTGTTCGGCAGGTTCCAGTCCCGTTGCCGGTTTAATCCGCTCTGAAATAACGATTTTTGCTTAAGTGGGCTGATTAAGCCCATCATGCGCCCTACCCAGCCTAATCAGTGGGTTCAGGTCTGCTGCTCACCTCCGCTGATGTCTTTCATCCAGCTGCATTTAAGGGGCCCATGCAGCCTTGTTGTTGATCATTCCTATTCTGCTGCTTCTCGGTGTGGCACATATCAAAATGACTGCTTCAAGACCAAAGGCATCTCCAAGATTCGATGATGGCGCCCTCCATGCTCTTATGGAAGGAGTGAGAGGGCACCAAGAGGTAATGTTCCCCTCAAAATGGGATAATGTATGCAGTTAAGAAGCTGTTAACTGCCTTAAGTGCCTCTCCCACCGCTTGGTGTTGGGTCTGATCGGGACTCCCCGACTCGACACTTTGCAAAGTTGCGTGGAAGCGGGACACCGCCTCCAAACCCACCCTCTGAGCGCCGGCAAAATCGTGGCTGAAGTCTCCCATTTGGGAATTCTTTTTAATGTTAATTTTTTTTCCAGAAGGCTGTAAGGGCTAAAAACTACCTATTTTTACATGATTTTAATTTTCTTCATTTCAGAAAGCAGTTCCCCTTTAAGAGACTGACACTACTTTCTGAAATGACAGCCTCGCTTTCAGAGCAGGCTGTTCATGCTGCAATGATGCTACGGCCAAGCTACATTGGGGCCTCATCCCAGGACGAACGCCACCAGGACGGCATTGCACAGTGAGTTTAGCGCTGGGCTCATGTTAATTAGTCCCCAATGCCATTTTCTCGGCCCTGCCAGTACCACTATTTTCGGCGACCAGGTTTTTACCGCTATTAAATTTTTAGCTGAAGGTCTTTAAGTACAGTTACCTTCAGGAAATAATTAGTGCTATCAATATTTTCTAAATAATGCAAAACAATGCCAACAATACAGAGCTGGTCATGGAGATCAATGAATGTTTCCTAAAGACTTATTCTGCATAGATCTGCAGCTGACTGAGAACAGGATTTAATCTAGCAGTAATTAACCAGAAGAATTATGTAGTCTAAAGAGATATTGTTTAATCCAGATGTTCAGCATTGATCACAACTGAACTGAATAAGAGTCAAGAGAACTGCCAGGTTATCTGAAATACACTATAATCCACGATTGTGTCACATATTGGAATTTCATGTCTAATATTTTGGAATGTACCAGTGAATAAAATATATCAGTAGGAATGTGCTGAATGGTGATAGTATGACAAACAGTCAATTGAAACTCAGTCACGGTGCAGCCCCAGGTGCGATCTTATCGAAGGCTTGCATACGTGCTAAAGGCTACAGATTACTGACAATATTGGTGGACAACTGCTAATGCATTCACGTGATGTTCCTCTAAATTAAACAGGGTAACATTTTATGTAAAACAGCAGGCAGAGAAATGTCATACGATTGCAGTATGCATTTGTCCATTATCATCAACAGAATGTCTAGCCTTAAATGTCTTGCATTAACAATGATGAATGTGAGGAGAAACATCTAAGCCCGTCCTTTACTTATCCGCTCAACTTCACCCTCAGTACTTCGGTCCTCCTGGAGATTAAGAAAGACTTCAGCATCATTCATCAACTTCAAGAAGGACCTCCACAGACTGCTAAAAAAAAGAATTAAACTGGATATAGCCAAATCTTCTTCTATAATTGTTGGCCTTCTAGGCTCATAGTATAAGAGATTTTAATTTCTAGGTAACGCTGGGTTTAAAGGGGATGTTCAGCAACATCTGTCTGATTTGATCCGTGGTTTGATAAACTCTTCTATGCAGTAGGCCCAGGGGATGGACTAGATCCATTTAAAGTCATATTCAATAATCAGGAAAAAAGCACACGTGCAAATACACTTCCACTTATGTTCAGAATTACATATAAACAACATACAAGTGCTAAGGTGCTAGCACCATGAAAACTAGATGATTTGTTTCAGAGTCCCATGATTGGTACCCTATTATGACTGAAACAAGATGAGCTCACTATTCAATAGATGCTATGTGAAGAAGACATTTTCTGTCACTCCATCACTGAACCTCCTGTTCAGTGAAATAATTTGGTCACGCTGAAACTATCATCATTAAGGACAGAGCTAGATACCACTCACCTGGATGTTAAAGTCTTCCTTACCAAAAAAAAAAATCACTGTTGGGTTGAGAAATATTTCTAAAAAGATTGGTGAAGAAACTAATTGTGAGTTTGTTGCTGAGGCATCCTGTGCTCAGACTGATGGAGAGTTGTGACTTGCAAGATAGACTCTGATTGATGAGCTTACTCTGGATGTAATAGCCAAGAGACTTCTAACATAATGCCATCTTAGCCCAGAGCCTGTGCCTTTTGGAGAGCAATGTGTGAAGTCTAAGAGGAACGGCAGTCAAAATAAAACCAGGAATCGTGCTTCAGCCTGCCAATACTCCAACCACTTGAGCAAGTGGAGTTTACGGAAGTGGGTTAGCTAACAGACTTTGCGATGATAACTTCAAGTTCATGATTGCTTCTTGTAAATTGTAAAGTGGGTGTTGTGTGGTGAGCTAACTGGCTTGAGTCAATTAAGATCTAAAGTTACTTACTAAAACTATTACATAATAACAAATAGACTTCAGCTGCCACTATACTGCAGGGATTAGCTTTAGCTTTACTAATGCAAAGAGAGACTGCAGTTTGTGTAAAATGGTGGGGTTTATCAGATTGGGATGTACAAGATGCATCATATATGTTATAATATGTTTGTAATGGGATAGAAGGAAAAACTGCAAATGCTGGAAACTAAAATTAAAAGCAGAAATACTGGAAATACACCAGCAGATACATCAGCATCTGTAAAGAAAAATGGATGGGTTCATGTTTTGAGAGCTTTCATAAAGAGTCAGGATTGGAGATGAGAAATCTACACATTAAACATTAATCCATCTTTTTTCTTTTCAGACTCTGATGTATCTCTGTGTATTTTCAACACTTTCTGTTTTTATGTTTGCAAAGACAGTAACTTTCAATAGACAAAAATAAAGTGACGACACAAATGGAAAGAAAATGAGAGCGCGTAATTTCAGGCATCAAACAGAATAATTCCATCTCAAATCAGCAACAGAACATTGGATTTTTATCAGTCATGAAAATAAGTCATCAGTGTATTAAAAAAGCAAAATGGTTCCGGCAATACTCTTTAGAAGTGTTCAATTTTATTCAAAAGTCAAAATCTGAATATTTGGCTGCCATATTTTACTATTTTGACAAGTTAAACTTAACGTTCAATTTTGAAAAGGATTTGTGGCTCATAAGTATACTCCAGCTTCTCCAATTTAAACACATTTATCCATAAGTATTCTCACTGGAATCTTTGCAGCTGTGTGCAATTTTTAACATTGATCCAAAGGCCTCTGAATTGTATTGGGCAGGAGCAAGCTGACATAATGACTGTAGTTTCCAATTGAATAATTGCTTGGCCTTCCTCATTCAAACAGCTTGTAAGGAATGTCCCTAATGCCAGTGCAAATGTAACACACACTGTGTACTTGTGGCATTAGTCCTTCTGTTAAGTAGGATAGTTTCATAATCTTGCACTAGCTCCAGATTTCTTTCTTCCGAAAGCCAAGGTAAACTGTGGCCGCGATTTTGCCAGCGCTCAGAGGGTGGGTTTGGAGGCAGGTCAAAGGTTAAAATCGTTTTGATTGGCGGCGGGTTATGATCCCGCCGTCAACCCACCTCCAAACAACTTTCCCAAGTGTCGGGTCCCCAATTTGCAAATGGACCTGACACCTAGCGGCGGGAAGAGGATTAAAGTCAATTACCTGCCCATTAACAGGTAGTTGCCAGTAGTTGACAGCCTATTTTTGAATTTTGCCACTTCTGGCTTGGGTTTCCCGACATCCGGACACCACGCCAGGTAAGTGTGGCGTGTTGTGAGTCTGCTGTAATGTTTCTGGATTGATGACAGATGCAGAAGTGGTGTGAAGTATCCAATGTTGCACATGGTGAGTCTCAGAGGAAAGAAAATGTTGGGAACTGCATTTTTAATACATTTACACTTTTCTTTAGGTTACAAGTTTTTAAATCCATGTCCAGTGCCACCTCATTGGGAGAACCTCTCGCACCAGTGACAGATCGCTTATGCCACCTCACCTGCAGCTGCCATCTATTTCAGCCTATGGAGGGAGTCATTGGAGAGCCTGGGTGCAAGAGGTCACCTTTGTGCAGTGATTTTCGGTGTTTTCAGCACCTCAATGCTGTCAAACACTGAGAAATCAACTGTCAAAATAAAATTGTGCATGGTCCCTTTAAGGAAACCGGCAGATGACGTGTCATCAAATGACATCATCTGACCCGCTTCCTCTTAAACTCGCCCTGCGGGCTTGCTGGCCAATTAACAAGGTCAATCAAGAAAAATCACATCTGTGGGCCGGATGCAGCTGGGGGCGGGACTGGGAGTCGGAAACCACCTGACCCGCACCCAACTCGCCTCCATTAATAAAATCGTGGCATGTGTGTTCAATATAACATTTTAATGGAACTACTTCCAAATGAAGTATGGAAACAGAAATGAAAGACTCGTCCACAGACCATTTAATTTCTGCTTTTCACATTATATTATTTTACTTTGAGTCCCACAAAATCTCTCTCCACCATTCCTTTGAACTTCTTTGCCCAACCAACACAATCTCACTCTCCAACTCTTTTCCTGGTAAGTGCAATCCCATAACTGTCTCACTCCTTGACTAAGAAAATCTTCAATGTCAATGCAGATACAACATTAAGAAAAAGCAAAATCAACAAAGTACCAATGTCAGTAAATGCCATGTATCAATATTACAGCTAAAAGAAAATTAAAAATAATGTTGTCAGTATATGATGGTCTCAGGCTCCATCCTGCATTTTTTCTAAGATATTTTTATTTATATCTGTTTGAATCAACCCTGCATGGATTCAGAAGGATAGATCCTCCCTGACCAGCCTCCCTGATTTCTTTGAGGAAGAGGACAACACAAGAGGACTATGGATAAGCCTACAACATTGTGTACCTAGTTCCCAAAAGGCATCTGATGAAGTTCTACACAAAGGCTACTAGTTAAGCTCAAAGCTGTGACAATTTATGATAAGACTTGGCTGAAGTTAAGAAAACAACACCTAAGGAGATATGTTAGAATAGGGGGCTGTACAGAGTGGGGTGCCCCAAGGCTCTGCTGTGGGACCACAACAGTTTTTACTTTACATCAAGTACTTGGATTCTCAATGTAAATTGGTCAAATTTGCAAATACCACCAAATTTGGAGGGGCAATGGAATCAAGCGAGACAGTTCAGAAATTATAGAACGAATTGGACAAAATATATTAGCGCACAGAACAAAGGCAGATGAAACTTAATGCAGATGAGTGTAAAATACTGCACTTAAGAAGGAAAATGGGTGACATATAGGGATAGAAATTGATCTTGGCACATTTTTGGAACTGAAATGGTCAGTGCAGCCCAATCTCCGCCAAAAGCCAGAGACTCACCCATGGGGGGGGGGGGGAGTGGAGGAAGAGGAGGAGCATGGAAAGGGGTGGAGCACAGGCCGACAGCAGCCTGGGGTAGTGATGTGGAACCAGGATGAGCCCTCTTGCCCTCCCCAGCTCCACATAAAGGTGAGTTTCAAATGATGTACATACCTATTTGGTGGGAGCTTCTAGCAGTCTCTTTGAGGACCATTGATTAGGCTGCATTTGGAATAAAAAACCTGAGCGGAGCAAGCTCATCTCCTGCTCTGCGCCAAGGGATTTCACAGAAAGGTTCATAAACAGGTGTTAGGTCACTCATTAACCTAATTAAGGGCCCTAATGCCAATTTTAGGCAGCACCATAGATGCCTGAATATCGCCTCATCCAATCTGGGATCGGACGTATTTCAGGTGCTACAAAATTTGTCGTTTTTGACCCATGTTTATACTGAAGGTAATGCAGAAAAGAGCGAGGAGGCTGACATATAGGCCGCGATTTTAATAGCCCTGAGGAGGTGGGTTTGGAAGCGGGTCTGTTGGGAAATGGCTTCAGACACCCAACCCGCCTCCATCCCACCCCCACCTGATTTTCCTGAGCGTCTGTTTAGCTGCTCCCAAACTGACCCATCTCCAACCGGTGGAACAGGTAGTTAAGGCAATTAACAGCCTTGCTAATCCTATTTTCATCGTGGTTTCCCATTTTCCTGCTTCTGGCTCCTGTTTCCCGACTTATCAGAAACAGGCCCGGTTCAAGGAGATAAGTTGCTGGAAGACATGATTTGTATGCATTGGGTGCAGCTCCGTAAAAGTGCCCCTGAAATATGGCTGACATTCAAATGCAACAACTTTGCTGTTGGAGGTATGGGATAACATTTTGCACATCCATTGACCTTCTGACTGTTCAAGCTGATACCCATCTGCAGTGTCATGAATGGAATTTTTTCAGGCCACTTCGACTGTGCGCTTGCAAGATTGTTACCTCAAATGAAATCTATAGGAAGGGGATGGAAAACATTTTATGCCCTCTCATCCTGGTCCTCATAATCAGGGGAGTAGAAACCATGTGGCTCACCACATATCTTCCTGGGAGGAGGAGTAGGAGGAGGACGAGGGGAGCCCGGCATGCCCTGTTGTGACCAATGCAGCATCCCTCCAGTTCACTGCTGCCCGTCAACCAGGGTATGTACACTGTCATGCCACACTAACATAAGTTTACTCTTCAACCATAGGTGGCCACCATATGGCTTTGTAATTGCAGGCGACACTTGTCCAACGTCCTACTTCATCTCTGCTAGACCCTCTTATTTCCTATCACTTTTACCATCAGCATTACAAATGTAAGTCGCCCTGAGCCCTCAATGCGCTTTTGCCATTTCCCAGAACACATAGGCCACACAATCAACTGTTTGACATAATTTATCTTTAACACATGACAAAATATACCAACAACAGTCAGAAAAAAAAGAAACATCACCCAAGTGATTCCCCTTGTGACTATAGGTGCTAAATCTTTCTCTTACGCATGCTTATACATGGTGCTTCCCCTGTGGCTTCTGTAGATGTAGAGGCACCTTGCTGACTAGGATGCTGCGCCTGCTTAGCCACCTTTGGCAGGTGTCCTCTGGGTTTGGGAGCCTGGGAGGGCTCTTCAACAGTCTGCTCTTCCTGCGACTGTGCAGGGGCTGAAACGGCCATCACATTTGTCTCCGCAAAGTGGGTCTCTGACCAAGGGCTTCTTAATGGCATGGTCCCGTGAGCGCTTTGAGAGGAGCCCACACTTCCTTCTGACCTGCCAACAACACCCCTCTCATGGGTCAGCCGCACCTCAGTGCTGGCAAGTGGCAGGAGATCACCTTGCTGCACTTCAAGGGAGCCGTGAGGATCCGTATCTGCACTGGCAGTCCTCCTCAAAAGACATCCATGAAGCTCTGGTAACTCTGCTCAATAGCTGCCCATCGCTCCTCCAGAGATGTCATTCGATTCTGAATAGTCACCATGTTTTCCTGACTATGGCGACTTATTTCCTCCATGGCCATAGCCATCCTTTCCACTGAGGTAGCCATCCTTTCTACGGAGGTTGCCATCCTATCCATGGAGGTGCGTTCATGTGCCATTGCCTCCACCATGGCAGTGCTGTTATTAGAGATGGACTTCCCCATTCTCTCCACACTCGCACTAACCCTGGAGACAAACGCTTACAGAGACACCTGCACTTGTTCCTGTATTTCACGAACTGCATTTTTTCTGGATGGCTCCAGAGGCACAGCGTCTGCATGCAGCTCAGCAGAGCTAGGAGAGTCCTGTGACCTCGGAGGAGGACTCTCCACTGCTGTCGCTGTCTCCACCATCTGCTGATGCTCACTTTTGTGCTGTGATAGACCAGGTGGCAACGCTAACTCGCAATGGCCCCACCGAGATGTGCGTTGCTGCACTGGTGCTGGGTGCGCTGAGTCCTGGTGACACTGGTCCCTCAGAGGCTTCAGGTTCCTCTGAGATGTCCAGGCCTTCATCCTGGATCGTGGGGAGGGGGGAGCTCGATGGTCCTGTGGGAGAGTAATGGCTTGAATTAGACATACCCTGGTTGACGGGCAGCAGTGAACTGGAGGGATGCTGCATTGGTCACAACAGAGCATGGAGGGCTCCCCTCGTCCTCCTCCTACTCCTCCTCCCAGGAAGATATGTGGTGAGCCACGTGGCTTCTACTCCCCTGATTATGAGGACCAGGATGATACAAAGTGATTCTCTATGAACATCATATTGCATTGCTTTCTGAGAGGGATGAAAATCTATTATGTCACCAGCTTCCTCTATTGTGCCCGTCTCTCCATCGCCCAGTTCCAGGTCCTAGTCACCTCCAACAATCTCGTTTGCTGCCTCCTCAACACTGGTCAATGTTGCGAGGGAAGCTGTTCCTCCTCCAGTCATTGCTCTCTCCCTCTTACTGTGGGCTATCTGTTCCTGCAAGGAGGGACACAAGCGGTGTTTCAGCCACAGTGATGAAGTGAGTGTGAAGAATCCCGACCATAGAAGATTTGAGTGAGACGAAGATGAGGTAAGGTGCCAAGAGGAAGGTAGCTCCCTGTGTGTTGTTCGTTGTTGTCACTGCATGACAGTGAGTGTGAGTGTAAGGGGTGCATAGGCAGGATGCTGAAGTGATTCAGTGCAGATTCAAAGATAGGTAGGAAAGGGTGCAAGGGAAGTAAGAGTAAGGTGGGATGTGAAGGAGGAAGCTTCCAAAGCAGAGTGCAGGTGATGAGAAGAGAAGGGAAGCAGAGTGCAGGAAAGTGAGATGGGATACTCACTTTTGATGTTCTCACAAGATCATTAAACCTTTTGCGGCACTGGATGCATGAGCGTGCACAAATGGACCTTGTGCTCACCTCCTGAGCAATGCATAGCCAGGCTGCCTTGGTCTGCTGAGGAGGCTTCCTCTTGCCATCAGGAGGGAAGGGAATCTCCCTGTGCCCTCTGACAGCATCGACAAGAACTTGGAGGGACTCATCATTAAACCGAGGATCTGCCTTGCCTCTGGAAGAAGTCATAGCTGTGAAAAGAAGTGCAGGAAACCTCACTGGAAAGGCTCAGGCTGGAAGGCAGCTTTAAAAGCAGCTGCTATTATGACGTCATCAGAGGCAGCCAGCCGGCCTGATCCCACTCATTGGACCAGCCAGCGCGCCTCCATGAAATTAACAAGGTACTTTAATAAAAATCGCAACTCTGCAGCTGTTCCCGCCGGACATGGCTCCCGAACCCGCCCACCACGCAGATGAAATCTATAGCAAGGGGATGGGGAACATTTATGCCCTCTCATCCTGGTCCTCATAATCGGGGGAGTAGCAGCCACGTGGCTCACCACATATCTTCCTGGGAAGAGGAGTAGGTGGAGGACGAGAGGAGCTTTGCGTGCCCTGTTGTGACCAATGCAGCATCCCTCTAGTTCACTGCTGCCCGTCAACCAGGGTATGCACACTGCCATGCCATACTATCATAAGCTTGCTCTTCGACCATAGTTGGCTACCATATGACTTTGTAATTGCAGGCAACACTTGTCCAACGTCCTACTTCATCTCTGCTAGACCCTCTTATTTCCTATCACTTTTACCATCAGCATTACAAATGTAAGTCGCCCTGAGCCCTCAATGCGCTTTTGCCACTTCCTAGAACACATAGGCCACACAATCAACTGTTTGACATAATTTATCTTTAACACATGACAAAATATACCAACAGTCAGAAAAAAAAAGAAACATCACCCAAGTGAGTCCCCTTGTAACTATAGGTGCTAAATCTTTCTCTTACGCGTGCTTCTATGTGGTGCTTCCCCTGTGACTTCAGCAGATATAGAGGCACCTTGCTGATTAGGATGCTGCACCTGCTTAGATGCCTTTGGCGGGCTTCCTCTGGGTTTGGGAGCCTGGGAGGGCTCTTCAACAGTCTGCTCTTCCTGCGACTGTGCAGGGGCTGAAACGGCCATCTCAGTTATCTCTGCAAAGTGGGTCTCTGACTGAGGGCTCCATAGTGGCATGGTCGTGGGAGCTTTTTGAGAGGAGCCCACACTTTCTTCTGTCCTGCCAACAACATCCCTCTCTTGGGTCAGCCACACCTCAGTGCTGGCAAGTGGCAGGACATCACCTTGCTGCACTTCAGGGGAGCAATGAGGACCTGTATCTGCACTGGCAGTCCTCCTCAAAAGAACATCCATGAAGCTCTGGTCTCTCTGCTCAATAGCTGCCCATCGCTCCTCCAGAGATATCATTCTATTCTGAACAGTCACCATGTTTTCCTGTCTCTGGCGACTTATTTCATCCATGGCCGTAGCCATCCTTTCCACTGAGGTAGCCATCCTTTCTACGGAGGTTGCCATCCTATCCATGGAGGTGCGTTCATGCGCCATTGCCTCCACCATGGCAGTGCTGATGTTAGAGATGGACTTCTCCATTCTCTCCACACTTGCACTAACCCTGGAGGCAAATGCTTACAGAGACACCTGCACTTGTTCCTGTATTTCATGAACCGCTCTTTTTCTGGATGCCCCCAGAGGCACAGCATCTGCATGCAGCTCAGCAGAGCTGAGAGAGTCCTGTGACCTCCGAGGAGGACTCTCCACTGCTGTCGCTGTCTCCACCATCTGCTGATGCTCACTGTTGCACTGATAGACCAGGTGGCAACACTAACTCGCAATGGCCCCACCGACATTTGCATTGCTGCACTGTTGTTGGTTGCGCTGAGTCCTGGTAACGCTGGTCCCTCAGAAGCTTCAGGTTCCTCTGAGGAGATGTCCAGGCCTTCATCCTGGATCGTGGGGAGGGGGGGAGCTCGATGGTCCAGTGGGAGAGTAATGGCTTGAATTAGACATCTGATATTGATATAGCAGACACATCCTTTTGAGCAGATGATACAAAAGTGATTCTCTATGAACATCATATTGCTTTGCTTTCTGAGAGGGATGAAATTCTATTTTTATGTCACCAGCTTTCTCTAGTGTGCCCGTCTCTCCATCGCCCACTTCCAGGTCCTCGTCACCTCCAATAATCTTGTTTACTGCCTCCTCAACACTGGTCAATGTTGCAAGGGAAGCTGTTCCTCCTCCAGTCATTGCTCTCTCCCTCTTATTGTGGGCTATCTTTTCCTGCAAGGAGGGACACAAGCGGTGTTTCAGCCACAGTGATGAAGTGAGTGTGAAGAATCCCGACCATAGAAGATTTGAATGAGACGAAGATGGGATAAGGTGCCAAGAGGAAGGTAGCTCCCTGTGTGTTGTTCGTTGTTGTCACTGCATGACAGTGAGTGTGAGTGTAAGGGGTGCATAGGCAGGATGCTGAAGTGATTCAGTGCAGATTCAAAGATAGGTAGGAAAGGGTGCAAGGGAAGTAAGAGTAAGGTGGGATGTGAAGGAGGAAGCTTCCAAAGCAGAGTGCAGGTGATGAGAAGAGAAGGGAAGCAGAGTGCAGGAAAGTGAGATGGGATACTCACTTTTGATGTTCTCACAAGATCATTAAACCTTTTGCGGCACTGGATCCATGAACGTGCACAAATGGACCTTGCGCTCACCTCCTGAGCAATGCGCAGCCAGGCTGCCTTGGTCTGCTGAGGAGGCTTCCTCCGGCCATCAGGAGGGAAGAGAATCTCCCTGCCCCCTCTGACAGCATCGACAAGAACTTGGAGGGACTCATCATTAAACCGAGGAGCTGCCTTGTCTCTGGAAAAAGTCATAGCTGTGAAAAGAAGTGCAGGAAACCACAATAGAAAGGCTCAGGCTGGAAGGCAGCTTTAAAAGCAACTGCTATTATGACGTCATCAGAGGCGGCCAGCCGACCCGATCCCACTCATTGGACCAGCCAGCGCGCCTCCATAAAATTAACAAGGTACTTTAATAAAAATCGCAACTCTGCAGCTGTTCCCGCTGGATGCGGCTCCCGAACCCGCCCACCACGCAACCCGATTCCAACCTGCCTCGGGAATTTAAATCGAGCCCATAGTGTTAAAGGTGTGAGGTATGAGGAAAGGTTGCTGAAAGTTAGGTTATTTAGCCTGAGAAGGAGAAGTGTGAGAGGTGATCTTATAGAGGTATATAAGATCGTTAACAATGTGGAAAAGATAAATCCAGAATACTACCTTAAATTAAATTATAACGAGAGGACAAGTAGTCACTGGCTCAAACAAGTAAAAGAAAGATTTAGGGCTGATATCAGAAGGTTCTTCTTCACACATTGAGTGATCAACACTTGGGATGGACTTCCAGATAAAGTCTGGATGCAAAAACCATGGAATCATTTAAGAAACTATTGAATGCAACAATAGGCGGAAATGTAGATTTATTTGGGTGGATGACTTAAGATGAACCAAATTACCTTCCTCATTGGTAATTATCTTGTAATCTGATGATGCAATACTGTAGTTATTGCAATGTTTGGGGATTTTTAAAATGCAACCCTTGGTGCTGATTTCCTTTGCCCTTTGTTGTGAGAGATTTTGATTCAAGTAAATATACAATACTGGATGGGGAAGATCTGAGTAAATTGTTTGTTACTGCATTGTCATTAAAGGAGGCATAATACCAGTCAAAAGTCCAATAGGTTTTGTTTCAGATTTGAACTAATAAACCATTCATCACGTGATAAGCGGTGCTTTCCACATCCCGTGCAACAGGGGATAGAAATAACTTTGAGCCTGTTGAGAAAGGACTTAGGTTTTCTAGAAAGCCTATACACAAAATTGTAGTGTATGTACCTTTAAGAGAGAACTACTTTTACAGCTCCTGTATACTGTAGTACCGGCAGTGACCACACCTGTATATAAGCCTTGAGCATGCCTCTGTACTGTTAGTCTTTAGACTACCCTCCTCCAGTAAACACCTGTTGATTGTTAAGTTACAGCCTCCGTCTAGTTATTGGAAAACATCATACTTTAAGAATCACGGATTCAACAAAGATCACAAGCTAACTGCAGATGAGGAAGGCCATTCAGCCTATCTTTATTCATCCATCCATCCAAAAGCTTCCTACAGTTCACTCATTACTGCATCCAATTGTATTTTAGATGATTCCAGGATTTTCAACTCCACTATGGCAGCAATCCGTTCTTCATGTTGATTACTCTTTGTATGAAGAGGAGGTCCCTGTTACCAACCTTAAATTTACCTTTTACTAGTTTGTATCTGTTTTTTCCTGTCCCAATGCCACCAGCAGCAGTTAAAACAATTCTACTTCTAGCGGTGGCTTCCGCAGTTCCTGTTAATCTTCGAGAATATTAGGCTCAAGTTAGCCTGTCTGCTAATTCAGCGTGCGCAGTTAATCCCTCCCACCTCACAAACCTGGAGTCCTGGACATCTGTCCCTATATATTTTGCTTTGGAGGTAAAGAATGGATTCAAAGGATTAAAATGTACAGTCCATGTAGGGACTGCTTTAAAATTATTTCATTTTTATTATTAATTGAAAGTGCAATCCTTGGTGCAGGAGGCAAATTTATTTAGTTCTGGGGACAGTGTGATTTATGCAGTATACTTTATGTCATCACCAAAGTACAATTCTGCTCACAATGCTGCATCCAGGCATCTATGTTAAAATATGAAAAATAGGAATGAAGAGCACCTGTAAAATACTTTGATTGACTCCACTAATTGCTTAGTGGGTAAATGCTCCACTGATTGTACTACTGAGCCGTGAGGAACAGTAAGGTCCCAGCTTCAATTCCACATCTATGCCAAGTTAGCTGATCTCAGACAGGTTTTGGAAGGGACGCAACAACTGGCTATATTATTCCTTGCCCAGGGAAGAGCCAGCCAGGATTCCTGTTCTATTCAACGGTTATTGCTACAAAGTGTGCAGGTGTGGACATTAGAAGAGGGAAGGATCTGATTTGGCTGTGATGGCCCTCCTTTACTGAATATTCAACACTCATTGTCAGGGCTCACGCATAAAAATTCAGCACCTGGATACAGTACTGGAGGTCTGCCTGAACCTGTACATTCATACTGCATTTAGGACCTTAAGGTGAGGAAGGGGAATAACTGGGAGATGGGGGCAAGCATTTAGTATCACACTTCAGTCTAAACCACCTTAAACCTAATATAGATGATTAATAGGAAGGTCCTAAAACCTCATTAAGCATATCTATGTAAACTTGAAGTCATCCAAAACTCGGCTGCCCGCGTCCTAACTCGCACCAAGTCCTGTTCACCCATCACCCCTGTGCTCGCTGACCTCCATTGGCTCCTGGTTAAGCAACGCCTCGATTTAAAAATTCTCATCCTTGTTTTCAAAATCCCTCTGTGGCCTCGCCTCTCCCTATCTCTGTAACCTCCTTCAGCCCCCCAAGATATCTGCGCTCCTCAAATTCTGCCCTCGTGAGCATCCCTGATAATAATCTCTCAACCATTGGTGGCTGTGCCTTCAGCTGCCTAGTCCCTAAGCTCTGGAATTTCCTCCCTAAACCTCTCCATCTCTCTATCCTCCTTTAAGATGCTCCTTAAAACCTACCTCTTTGACCACACTTTTGGTCATCTGCCCTAATTTCTTGTTATGTGGCTCAGTGATAAATTTTTGTCTTATAACACTCCTGTGAAGCGCCTTGGGGTGTTTTACTACAATTAAAGGTACTATATAAATACAAGTTGTTGTTGTTGTTGTTGACCAAACCTATTAGGATTTTTGGAGTTCTCTACAATTTGTCACGCTAATCTTTGAAATCTATGCACATTTTGTGATTAAGAGATAATTACACTTGGTTTCTACAATATGTATAGATGGATATAAATTCAGTCAACTCATCTGTATTTACCAGAATAATTCAGAAATATCAGGAGGCTCTCTCTACTCTTGTGCTGCCTCTGTTGTGTGTTATTTCCACTGACTCACTGAATTTATTTACTTTGTCTCTCTGGTGATGATTAATCTCAGCTTTGTCACGGCTGCAGGAAAAGAAACTTCAGCACTTTCCTCTCGTCATAAATAAAACAAGAAGCACACTTTAGAATGGATTCTCACTCTCTTGCGTGACATTTGGCTAGCATAAATTTTTTACATCTTAAATTTAGTTTTAGAACAATCTGTTGGGGAAAAAGATGTCAACAATTTTGCACAAAACCTTCAGCTTACTGTGGGAATCACTAAATGCCTCCAGTGCCTGCATCAGTATTTCAGTGTGAGTACACATACAGTAATCACTCTCAGCTCTGAACACAAAGACATTCTTCTATGCTCTTTCCTTTCAGTAACACCGATAATCAAGACAACAATCACATTTTTGTTACATTGTTGTACGACAATGAGAAATGAGTACCTGCTTAGTTCATTTCTGTTATAGAAAGCTGGGATCGTGCTGTTCCTTATGGCTCAATAGTAAAATCAGCAGTGTATTCACCCACTAAGCAGTTCCTCCCTCTCTATAATCTAAATTAATCAAAAATTCCCTCTGGACCAAATAGGTTAAAAAAAATCTCGAAACATGGCAATAATTTAACATTTCATTTGAGGATGAAGACTTCACATAATTTTCAAATTTAGTGACAGATTGACAGTCACCTTTCGGATGAGACATTAAACCAAGGTCCTGTCTGCCCTCTCAGGTGGACGTAAACTTCGAAGAAAAGCAGGGGAGTTCTCCCCGGTGTCCTGGTCAATATTCATCCCTCAACCGACATCACTAAAAACAGATTATCTGGTCATTTATCACATTGCTGTTTACCGTGTTTCCTACATTACAACAGTGACTACACTTTAAAAAGTACTTCATTGGCTGTAAATCGCTTTTGGACGTCCTGAGGTTATGAAAGATGCAAAATAAACGCAAGTTCTTTCTTATAACAAATATAGACGTCTCCCTAATATTCTTAGGTTAGGCTCTTTTTCAGTCAGATGAAAGTTTCAGAGGTTTATTGAAATATCCCCAGCCTTCTATACTTGACAGCCCTAGATATTTATGTCTTAAATGAATTAACTCCAGCAGGTATAAATGGGGAGTTTAGAATGTTAATTATCTGTCTCTGCAGTTATGCACTGAGCAGGTTTATATATATATATTTATATACATCCATAGATCATTGAAAACAAGGAAATGATCTGTGGGCTCAGGATTATTCAGTGTAGATGCTGAGGGAAGTTAAACGGAAAACAATTATCTGCAACTTCCTCTCAGAAAGGAAAGTATTTTGGGGTAAAAGGCAAACATTTATCAGTCTTTGAAGGGCAGAGGAAAGAGGAAGCAGGTTGCTGTTGCATTCTCCAAAGTAATTGGTCATTAAAAGGAGTAAAAAAAAAACAAATTTAATGCAACAGCTTAGTAAAAAGACACTTTTGTTATAACGAGGAAGAAATCACAACTTTAGGATCTGGATAGACATTTGGTTTGACGGCGTACTTGTGCCTCCTGTTCTTTTACTTTTAAAGGTAAGAGATTCATTTTTGTTCCCTTATTTGTATTTGCTATAGAACAACCTCAGGCGTATAGTCCACCTGGACTGAGTTAACACAATTTTTATTATTTAGTGTACCCAGTGTAAATACTGAAGCTGTGTCATAACTCATTTTAATAATACATATCTGGACCTTGCCAGGAACAACAGCCGAGGTGAAATGAACAAGGTGATTGTGTTTCCTGAGTTGAGCCTTTCTCTGCTAACACATACCATTTCTGAATATTACTTCTAGCCATATATAATCTCTGTCAACTGTTTTATGGTTGGAGTTTAACAAGGTAAATAAATCAGGTAATATTTTTTAATATATCAATAGTATACTTTTACAACTATAATAAAAAATTTTTTTTTTAATATATATAAATAATTTATCAAAAATATTTTCAAGGAATAAGCTACTGCAACATTTGTAAAAATCCCTTTCAAAAGATTCAGGAAAATAAATTGAAATTGATTTTGAAATAAGTGTTTCGACAGTCCAAATTCTGACACTGTCGGTGGTTTTCTATTCTTCATTCATTTTGCTTCACTTCAAGGTATCTGAATCCACTTCAATTATACTACCTCATATCACTGGGTTTGATTTCTGAAACTACCTAAATCTACAGTTTGTAAGTCAAATAATAGTTATGCAGGCTGCATTGTCTGCTTGGCGAATAGCCCAAATATTGTAAGGATCAGAACTTTAGGCTCGGCACTGAAATAAATGGAGGGACTACTTCATTAGTAGTGGAGGTGACAGTTGCACAATGTTTCAGAGTCAAGCTTCACACTTTTGCATGGGATCGGTCTTGAAAGCAAAGCAAAGCTTGATAAAGTTCCAACAAAAACAGTTACTGTGGATTCCTTTTCTCAGCACAACAGGAATTTGGGACAACCATTTTTTTTTAGAAAAAAAGAGAACTGAAGTTTTATGGATAGTGGTAGATGTTACCTTCTACACCCAAAGTTTGATTTTTTTTAAATTCAGTATTATAGACTTTAACGTAATGATTCAGAATTTTTCCTTCTACACAGTTGTATCACTCAAAAAAAATCAAAATGTCTCCCAGGATATTAGCACTGGAGGCAGCATGGGCTGGAAGCTGAAGAAAATATTGTTTTTTATGCTCCTTGAACACATAGACAAAGATTTAATTGTATTTTATTGTTATAGATAATGCTCGGACTATTTTTCTGGACAATTCAGCACACTGTTGTAAACCAAAGCAGTTTAGTTCTGCAACCAATCCACATCTATTTTATCAGAAACATCAACACAGGCAGAAGTTGCTGACTCAATTAAATAGACAGAGGGTACATAATGGAGGTTAGCTATTTCCTGATTCAGTATACTGCTGAAAGGCCGCATAAACTCAAACATCTAACTAATGAGTAATAATGAGGTCCAATTTATAAGGAAGTCTTTGTTTGGTACTCCACAGAGACCAAGTCCACTACTTGATTTATGTGGCACTCTTCTTTGCTATAACATGCTTTTTAAAAAATAATTAATTATACTTTACAGTTAGGGTGCATGACAGATTAATACTTCCATTGTTCGCTGATATGGCCACATGCTGTATTTCAATATCAATTTATAACAACTACAGTTACAGACAGAGTTTGAGGGAATATATGCATTTAGTCAACATATATCTAGGTTACTGTAAACACTTTGTGAAGCTAAACTCATGTCTCTGACTGTCTACCCGGGTATTACATTAGAACTAAGAATGAGGCTGGATGAAAGAATGAAACTCAATAAAAAGAAAGGCAAAGGTTATGGTGTGAGAATGCGATCAATACAAATAAGAAGAGAAAAGTGAAGAATTGCAAAAGGAAAATTGGCAGAAAACAAGATTGGATCTAGGTAAGAAAAACTGGCTATAATAAAAAGAATACTGGCTCCTTTGTGTTAACTGGACAACAGTTTGAAATAGACTTGAGGTTTAATGTTGCTGTCAGATGATGGCAGAAACTAAGATCGCGATTTTGCCAACCAAGGAGGATCTGGATTGGCCGGGGTCGGTGTCGCGGTCCCAGCCTGCTGGAACTGCAGCCCGCACTCTCCAAGTGATTTTACGTTAATAGGGCTTGTTAAGCCCGCCCTGCGAGGTTCCCAGCCAATGAAAAGGAAGCGGGTCTGATGGCATCATTTGAAGACGTGTCCCAGCCGGTTTCCTTAAAGGGGCCATGTCCAAATTGATTTTGACAGTTTTGCTGTCAGTGTTCTACTGCATTGAGGTGCTGCAAACACTGACAAGCACTGCACAGAGGTGCACGGCAGCACCGAAGCTCTCCCATGACTCCCTCCATATGCTTATGGAGGGAGTCACAGCACGCAGGGAGGTTCTCTTCCCTCCCCATGGACAGAAGAGACCTTCCCCGGTGAACAAAACAGCCTGGTTGCACATTGCACAGGAGAACACAAGCAGGGATGTCGTCAGGAGGACCAGGCTGCAATGGCACAAGCCTTTCAATGATGTCAGTAGATCATGAAACATTACTGCCAAGTAACACTCAACCTCATCCTGTTGTGCCACTCATCACATCCACATCACTCTGCCTTCCCTACCCTACTCCTGCACATCTTTACTCACACCAACTTACATTGCACCTCCACCCATCTCTCTCTCTACATTATCATTTCCCCACCTCACTAGCCACCCCTCACACTCACCCTCATCCTAGTCCAATCATACCAACTAACAACACATAAGGGTGGGCACTTGGGTGGTTTAGCCAATGTTCATATGAAGTTTCTGGTAATGTACTGTTAAACATTGAAATCTTTATTTTCAGCACTTTACGTTCTTGGACAGATTTGTGTGCAAGTTTGGAAGTGGCTTAGTGAGTTGCAGTGAATGGTGAGACATAACGGTACCCCCCGCAATGGTGATGAGTGTGAAAGGAATGGCTTGGTCATTGTAGGGATGCTTTATGGTGTTGGCGTGGGGTGGTGCTAACCTGGTGAATCATGAGGCATCCAGGGTGTACAGCCTCAAGTGAAGTAAATCTGGCCATGGTGAGGCTGTCCCTGGCATTCCTGGCAGCAATGTGGTCGGGTGCTGATGCCCTCTGTCCTATGCAGCATCAGTTGATTGCGGAGAAGGCTGGTGTTGTTGTTGTTGTTGCTGCTGGTGTGTCCGGTGATGCTGGTGTTGGGGCTGATCTTGGTGGGATTCTGGGGACCAAGGTGAAATATTTTCAAGGGCAACAATGATGATGGAATAGATGGCAGGTCAGGTTGAGATGACAGAAGCAATCTGTCAATGGTGAGAGAGGTTGTTCCAATGAGGTGGCCCTGCATACAGAGTTGGCTCCAAACACTTGCAAGCTGCAAAAAGCTCAATATGTCTTTCAAATGCAGTAAACAGCAGTTTCTGAACTTTGAAAGTGAACAGCTGTAACATGGGATCTTTTATACAACTTTGGCAGCTGTTAGGTCATGCGATAATTCAATGCTGAATCCACTCACAACATGCTGAGCTGACGTGTTCCCCGAGCAGCAGGTAACCCATGGGGAGCACATAAAATTGAAATCTAGGCATAAAATAACACTTAATTGGATGTTAAAATCCATTTAATGATGTCAATTGCCTCCCCTGCCGCTTGGTGTTGGGTCTGTTCAGCGCCGACAGACCCGACACCTGGGAGGCTCGCATGGAGGTGGGTTGACAGTGGGTTTCCTACCTGCTGTCAATCTTTTCTATTTTGACAGCGGACCCGCCTCTGAGCCTGCCCTCTGAGCACCGGCAAAATTCAGCCCATACTTTTTTTGGCACACCTCCCCCTGCCCCCTCCCACCCCACCCTATATGTATCCTCATCTACAGACCAGGATCCTTTCAGTGTCATTAGTTCACTATTGTAACATAAATAGCCAGTAAATAATACACAGGTACATGTAGCAGGCTTTTACCACATCAATGATTATTTTGACACAGAATGATGCAGAGATTACTGTAGTCAAAACCCAATGCATGTCTTCCTTCGTTCTGATACATAATGAAGTTAAAAAATTACTTTTAATAATAGTTAATTTAGCAGATTGCTGATCACAGAATCAAGGATTCTAATTTGCTGTTTCAGTGTTCTCAGATCAGATTCACACCTTTCCACTATTCTCCACATTGGCCCAGAAATTCGGGTTGGAGGCTTCCTGCGGGTGCAAGCCCCCGACCTGCACTTACCTAGTGCACCAGCGGTTGTGCTGTGGGCACGCATGGGATTCCGATCCTGCAACTGCCCGCGCGCAGTGCTTGCATATCCGAGGGGCGCAGTTAGTTCGAAGTGTCCCCTGGGATCACGTGGGCCATGGAGAGCCAATGGTAGCAGGGAATCTGTATTCATAGATTTGACAGGAAGAGCTGTTGAATACAATTCAGCCCCAAAACATCACTAAAACTTCAAATAATTTTTTTTTTAAATCACATTTTTAAAATAACTATAAATTACATAAAATAACTATTTTAAACAATAACTTACATTTTTGAAAAAATTAATCACAGTTTCTAATGCATGGGCTAAAAATAAACTTACCTTTCTTTAAAGTATTTAAAAATCATAAACCTGTGGAAAAAATGTTTTAATTTAACTTAATTCACCACTTACCTTGTTAAAAGCAGGCCTTGTGACTGCTTTTTACAAGCGTAGCTCCTGGAGACTTACCCTCCCGGAGAAAGCTGCAAAAAAAATGGAAGTTCCAGGTGTACGCGCTGCCTCTCCGGTGCACGCGTTCGACCTGTGAACCCCTTCCTTTAAGGGAATGGAAGTTCCGGTTTCCCGCGCATGCGCAGTGCATGCACAAAACCGGCACTTTAGTTGGGCCTACGCGTGAGTACCCAGCGTGTGCTCACCCGTGGAGACCCGAAGTTCTGGCCCATTTATTAATGTTATGTTCTGTTATTTTCAACCTGGTTTTCTGCATAAATGGGTGTGATCAGATATAGCAGAAGTATGGAAACTGTTCCAATGTCTTATTCAGGGTTCCAGTGTAATATTTCAGACTTTTTGCTGCTTTTAGGTGTGTTACTCTGGCTGCTGTTTCCATTACCACTCTTCCACCCCAGCTGCAATTGTCTGAGCCACACACTTCTCTACGAACACTTGCAGTGTTGCCTCAGAGTGTGAACAATCAAACCGAGACTGATCCTGCAATAGTTTCCTTTTCATTTCTCCTTCTTACTTAGTTAGTTTTACTCCCTTATCGCTGCCATGTGCAACTATTATTTTACTCTCACACTCTTTGCTTTTCTCACTTTCCTTTATTTATTTCACTTTATAAGGGAAAGGTGATCAAAATTGAAGATGCTACTGCTAGGGAGTGTCACTTACAGTATTTTCTCCCTAAGTGTCATCATCAAGCATTCCAAAACTTGTTAAAGAATGGGTCAGATGCAGAGTAAAGCTCCCACTAAACAGCCCTGTAACAAGCCTTAAATCCGAGTGCAAAAAAGCACTGCAACATTACATTTCTCACACCAACATCCATGTGAACACTCTAAGAGTACCCACCAATTTAATTCCACTTAGTGTCAAATTATGGCTAGTTACAATTTGTGGATCCATGCCACACTAGGAATTGACCACTAAGACAGTGACGAGAGAAGTTAGGAGGAATTTCTTTATGTGGCGGGTTGTTGGAGCATGGAATGCTTTGATATAGGGAATGTTTTGAGGCAAAGACCATTAAGTTTAAATGGAAAATTAAATAAATACTGGAAGCAGAGGAAGATACAGGAGAATGCTATTCAGAGCAGTGCTATTAGTTTTGGATTGCTTACACAAAGACCCAGTATAGACACGATGGGCTGAATGACCCCCTTCTGTGCTGTAAACTTCTACAGTTCTTGTTTAGGATATTTTTCCTAGACACCAGGACCAGCCAGATGGGCCATAATGTTCTTTTTCCAGTCCAGTAAATTCCTGTTTCTATGTTCTTTACAAAGCAGAAGCTCTTCATCCACCCAATCTGGTACATTTGAAAGTAAGCCCCAGAGAGCAGTGCTCAAATCTACTCTGCCATCCATTTCTCTCTCATACTTGGAGAAAAACTGAGGTTATTATGCTTATGGATTATCAAATTATACTCCAATTTTGACCTTCTTTTGATTGAACATTACATACCACTTGATTCAAGCATTAATATGAAAGTTTAATCTAGATCATTACTCTGTGTAGCATTGAGAGAAGGACCTGAAACACAATTAATTAATTGTGTTATTTGATGTTTGAAAGCTAAAGACAACTGATTAATGGCAATGGCAATAGGATGATGAATTAATAAAAGCACAAGCTTTTTTTATATACAGTTTTCTAAAATGAAATGATTGTGCTCCATTGCTTAATTTGCAGGACTAATGGCAATTCCGGTGTTAAAATTAATCTCAGAATGAATTACAGTGACAATTCTTCAAACAATTGTTAGAGAAAAATTAAGGTCAGCTTTTAGGCCGATTATGAAATGTAAAACCCACTGTTGTGGGCTCTGTGCAGAATACAGTGGTGTTCACCATATTGAATAATTAAATACACAGAATGGGTTGTTATAAAACATCCTTGTAATACAGCATTTCCCGCCACTTACCAGAAGCAATACTACAGGAAACAGGCGAGTATAATACAAAGAATGAGTGCACGCAAGCACTACTCCAGCCTGGTTAAAAACTCAGTAAACAGATACTGATTAAATGCTCTAAGGAATATAATCAGTTCTGTGCTGCTAGGCCAACAAATGAGTCATTTGTGTAAAGCAATTCTCAGAGCTCAGCAGTGTGGGTTGTAAGGTTATATTAATATCCTGGAGTTTCGCTTTTAGAGCTGGGAAGAAGTGCTGCAGGGTTTTATTTTCTTGCAGGTCTGCCTATGGTTGGTCTTCTCCCTCAGGAGTTTCAATGGTCTGTGGTAAGGCTATTTGTATATTACCTGTGAAGGGAATGGGTGAATGCCTATTCTCATTCCAAACTCCCTCATGCTCTAGTACTTGCCTTTATTAGAACAATTATAAATGTAAGGACCAACCATGGGTGATACAAGTCAGGAGGTGACCATTTCCAGTGATAGTTAAAGGGATCTTCAGCTGCTTTCAGATAAAGCTGTAGAAAGTGTTGGGAGACATCTTTCTCGCATTAGCTTGTGGGTTTTGTCCACCTTCGGTGATCTGCATGTACTTGTAGCTGCTGTAGATGGTTCTGATCTGTTAACGGGCTTCTCGCAGCACACTTCTTTATTCATGCGGGTCCTTCTGGGAATTCCACTCTGGCAAGAGGAGGAGGAGGAGCAGGCAGAAGGTAGGAGCAAGCAGATGCGGCTGAAGGGACAACATATAGGAGGTGTGCTCGCAGGACCTCCTCCCAACAGTGTTTAAAAGCCCAAGACAACGTACCTACAGTTCTCTGAGGAACAATGCATAAAGAGACTTCAATTCTCGAGAGAGGCTGTAACAGACTTGTGTCACATCCTGCAACATGACCTACAACCAACTGCCACAGCTAGCCCAGCAGTGACCCTCCTTCTTGATGGCCACTTGCTCCATCAGGATCTTCAACGCTGCATCAGACGACCTCGCACCCCTGTTGGAAGTCGTGTTGCCTCCTGTTCCACAGTCTTGCTTGTCTCTGCCCTACATAAGAAAAAAGCCCCCCCCCCCACTTTAAAGTGATGCTGCCGGCCTTTAAGAAGTGGCCTCCTTGCTGAATTTCCCACCTCCTGATTGTCGTACTGTGTACTGGAAACGCTGGCAACTTGCCAAATGCATGATAGTTAAGGCCAAGCTTCAAAATTGTGCAAATCCCACAGCAACTCCTCCATTCAGTCACCACGCTCACTGAACCCACTGCCCAACCGATATACGTGCAATACCAAAATCACCCCTGCTATCTTTTTATCTGACTCATTAACATCAAACAATCTGGCCTGCTCGCTTTCAGACAATGTGCTCTGGTTCTCAGTTGGTGGTCTCGAGAGAAAAAATATAGCTTTCATTTTGCCACCAGCCCAGTTCAAAAAAATAATTTATCTATTCCATACATATATGTGTAATTAAAAAATAAAGAATTATACAATACCATAATTTTCTCATTTAAAGCAGGACAGACCTCACTTCATCAAATATGTATCTAGTAAAATGTATTGGCTTTCGCTACAAAAATTGTGCTTAAACTGCAAGTTTTGATTTTACACTTTGGCGAAACCTTTTTTATATATGCATTTATGATTTCACTACAAATAGTGAGCAGAGCAAACTTTCCCTCTTTGTGCTTGTTGAGGAATTTGTAAATATTGTGCAGAAGTACTTGCTGCATTTTAACCTCATTACATACACAGAATTCCTTGTTGCTCCTTTGTATGGTCGGGCACAAACGAGCATCTCAGCCATTCATCCTTTATTTCAGACTACTGCACATTCTATTGTCATCCTTTGGATGAATCTACTGCCTTACCCAGGATGTAGTTAAAGTGGTTTCTGTGTGAATGGGCCACAAGAAAAATATAGGAAGGAAGGAAACAGAAAAAGAAAACCTATGTGGGATAACATTAACAGGGAATTTAACTTGTATTATAATTTAAAAAAAAGAGGTAGTGCATGTGTGGTCTCTATTTTGTGGGTGCGTGTGGGAAAATGCTGTGATTATTAGCAGATTGTAATATTCAACTTGCATCTTACTGACAATGTAGTTTTGTGATTCCCCCTTCCAATTCTCATTTTCTATTCATTCATCAAGATTTGTTCATCTGGTGGGATGTTTTAAACTGATTGCTTCTACATTCTTTTCGAGTTTGCTGTTGTATTTGCTCTTTCCAAGTAATTTTCTTTTGCTTGGCACTTCTATAGCCAACTCAGTTTCCACTGGATAATTACTAGGGTTCTCTGATTTCCTATCTCAAAACTGTTGCTTTCAATTTCTGTTGAAATGTGGTGATCTGAATAAAAATGTCTGAGGAATTTAATAACATCAGATAGAGATCTGCACAGATGACTCACTCTGCTTACTTTTAATAAAACATAATCATCACATTAAACATTGCTTTCCCTGCTGTATAGAATGCAGTGCTAAAATCACAAACCGTTCTCTTTGGAAATATCTATACTAACACAAATCAAGTCCCCCTCATTTTGTTCTTTACATTTTTTCCCCTCTCCTCCCTGGAAGTGCTGACTCTTTTTGGGTTACTGTTCCACTACTGGAAGCTCTCTGATACTTTTTGCAAAGGGCCACTCTTCATGTGAGAGTCTGTACAGTGAGTATTGGCAGTGGCTCAAATGTGGGGGACAGCAGAGCTGTGCCCGATCCCGTGCATTTGATCACTAAGCTTGGTAACCAAATTTCATGAAGTCAGACACGAGTGCGGAACAAGTTCATTCTTTCCTTCAGATTGTAAATTCTTGTACTGATGTTTGTGGAAAAAAGTAATCACCAAGATGTCGTTAAAGCAGTTTCTCCGTACATGGGCCACAAGAAAAATATAGGAAGGAAATAGAAAAAAAACATTTGCAAGAATTGCCTTAGTTGACTGAGTAGCACTCTGGGTCAGGAGATTGTGGATAAAGCCCCACACCAGGTTTCAGCGCAGAATCTTAGGTAATACTCCAATGCTACCTTATTGGAGGTGCCATCCTTTGGATCAGATATTAAACTGAGGTCCTGGCTGCCTGTTTAGATAGACATTTAGGTTCCCACAACACTACTCAAAGAAGAACTGGGATTTCTCCAAATTTTGTGGCCATTCAGCCAATCCTACAAAAAACATTAACATTTCATTGCTGTTGGTTGGATATTCTTGGGTGCAGAATGACTGCAGTGCTTCCCTGCATAATAACAATCACTGCACACCATATGTATTTCATTGTGTGATATTTTGACATGATAAGGTACTATGCACATGCTGGTTTTAATTTTTCCTGGTCAGTTATATTGTACACGATATCCAAAATTCCAGTATCCATTGAAAGAAAAATGATCATTCTCTGTATCTATTCCACTGAATGTTGAGAAGGCCACTGTGGCTTTCTTTATACCACAGGACTTGTCCGACATCAACAAATACAACATACAAGAGCCGATTTTAACTAGCTGATATCACCATTAATGGGATGGTAACAGCCTCAAAATGGGGACTTACCACCGATGAACTGACTGCTGTCATTTTCAGAGGGGCCTTCCCATGGGTGGCCGAAGTCCACCTGATTTGGGCGGTAGGCTTCTTTACAAAGAAAATTGGGGTCCTATGCAACATTCCCTTTAATTTTTTTTGGGTGCGCAGCCCCTTTAAGGGGTTGTGCTGTCCATTGACAGTTTCGCACATGTGCAAAACTTTACATTGAAAAAGCCAGTTCTGACCGGCAGAGAGGTGCGCGGCCATTTTAGGGAACGTTGGTCCTATGCAATGTTCCCTTTAATTTTTTTGGGGTGCTGGGCTGCGCAGCCTATTCAAAATCCGTGCATGTGTGGTTTTTCCTATTTAAAAGCCGGTGAGGTGGCTCTTCAAAAGAGCAGTCGTGCTTATTCCCATGCCCCTGTTTTTTAACTAACCCTTAAGTTTCTCAACCTCAAGTACCTGTCCAACTCCCTTTTAAAATTATTTATGGAAGCAGCTTCCACCACCTCTTCAGGTAGAACATTCCAGATCTCAAAGACTTGAGTAAAAAAAAAATCCTCATCTCCCATCTTTTCTCTTTATTTTCCCCCAATTAGCTCTCCTTTTTTCCAAAGGACTCTTGCTGCATAGGGTTCCACAGGTGCCAGGAGCTCTCCATTCCTTTGCCTAAATAACTATCTGTGATGCGTGAGACCAGAAAATGTGCAAAGGTAAGCTGTTTGATGGTTCATCACACATTCCCATGTGCCTAGTTTCTAGCATGAGTTACAAGATGTCAATCAGTAATGGGAAATCTGGGTTGATTTTCCCCCCTTTATTGTCCAGAGATGCTGAAACAAATTTAAGCAACTCTATTGCTGTCACATTGAGATCAGCTACCTTAGTACAAACCAGGGACCTTTATAACCTACCTCTTTGACCGAGCTTTTGGTCATCTGTCCTAATATCTCCTAATGTGGCTCCGTATCAAACTTTGTTTGATAATCACTCCTGTGAAGTGCCTTGGGACTTTTTACTACGTTAAAGATGCCATATAAATGCACATTATTGTTGTTATCACACCAGGTTTCCTACATTACAACAGCGACTACACTCCAAAAGTACTTCATTGGCTGTAAAGGGCTTTGAGACGTCCGGTGGTCATGAAAGGTGCTATATAAATGCACGTCTTTCTTTCAGGTGATGCATTTACTCACAGAGCCACAAGGGGAGCTGTTCTGATGAATAAAATCTGTCAATACATTATTTTTAGTAAAGGAAACAAAAGGGTTTGCATTTATAAATTTGGTTATGTTGTAATTTTTCATGTCAAAATTTCAGTTAAATCTAAAGTATGTCAACAACCATATTCTAGATTCTTAAATGTTTGTTTTGGTTTAGAAATGTAAAATAAGTATTGTGTTGTAATTACAATTCTGATCACAAAAAGCACCTCAAACCAACACCATTTTAGAACTACTTTTAAAACATTAGCATTCTTTGATTTTATTGAGACTATACTATGTGTGTTAATAAAATGATACTTGTGGTCGTATTATATTGTAGTCTAATCTTAGGTTTCATATGGATTATAGATAGATAAACATGATAGCATCCACACTGCTTATTTTAGCTAGCTTTATGTGTACTAATGTGCTGGTACTGAAATCAATATTTCCAGTTTCTGCCCTTTCAAATTAATTCCAATCTGCTGTTTTTATATATTCTGAATTTGCGCATTTGAGTTATTCATAAACATCTTCCACACTGAGCGCTGTGCTCTTCTTGGCCTAGTTAGGTCCTTATTTCCAAGCAGAGTAATTGCAACCTACAGCTTTCACAGCTGCTAAGTCTGCCTCAATCCCTTCCCCGCTCTTCACTGTCAGACAACATTGATTTTTGACTCTAAAGCTCAATACTGAAGATGCATTTTTGTACGCTTCTTCTTAAAGATATATTGCCTTCATGTCAAAAGCTCGTTTTTATTGTATGGTTTAGAGATATTGACCGTCTTTGAAAAGTGAAATCACTGTCTGCTTTACTCTAGTTCGTCTCCACGCTGCCAGCAGTACAAATATCAAATGCTTTCCTAGATTGTGACAGCCTGTGAGGGTATGTTAGTATTCATGCAGGTGTGAATTACATCTTCTCCAATCCTTAGTCAATGTTTATTCAAATATATTGTTCATTTATTGTACTTCCTCAGGAGCTTTATTAACTTGTTATGTGCAGTAATATAGGGTAACCGCTGGTACTCATATCACAGAATGTCCCCTGACAGGGTTGAATTTATGGTTACTGATACTAAGCTAATTGTCTAGATTACCATAAGCAAACAACGTGTCAGATAAAGCACATTTGCATGGCCCTTTCAACAAGCTTTCATTTTGTTTACTCCATCTTTTAGCTGGGGTTGTAGAAATAATGCATCACTATTGTCAAATCAATGTCAAATCAATGCAAAGCATATGAACAGTCCACCAGTTTTACATCATTTCAATGGGTAAGATAGAAGCCTCTATGTATTCCACTTTAACAAATGTCACATTTTCCCCATATATTAAATAAACATATTACTTGCAGCTTCCACGCAGGCTGGCAGACTGCTGCTTCCTTTTCTGTGGCCTTTCCTTTTCTATTTGGGCTGTGACACCTGTTTTAGACAGTAGGCTTCCACTTAATATTTCTTTCAATTGTCTTTCCCTAGACAGCACGCTATATTACTTCTAGGAATAAGTGTTTAGATTTGGATGGTTTAGAATCATCATCCGCTGACTCTGCAGTTTGAATATTAAGGCTCCATCAGTGAGCAGGTAAACAACCTTTTCCAGTCTAAGAGGGGCGGAAACGTATAAATATGTAAATATGTAAACCGCCAATGGACTGTTAGGGATTAGGCTACGTGCTAGCATAAGACTGCCAAAGATCATACCAAACACCAACAAATCTATACCATCTGCCCCCACATTAGATGGCCAAAGAATGACTGTGACGTAAAACCAATATATTTTTGTGTTTCCCACAATGGGTGGCAGCGATTAGTTGTCATTATGAAAGGACACACAAAATGTATGCACACAAAACTATGTCACTTCAATGCAGAGGGAGATCTGGTTCTATTTTAAAGGCAGAGGCGAATTCAATCAAAAATGGATCTGTACTGGTCTCACTAGATGTAACTCCTATCAGCTATCCAGTCAGCTAAACACTCATCCAAATAACTCCTCGAAAAGCAAGGTGCTGTTTTGAAGCTTTACTTGAATAAAAGTGTGAAACTGTAAACAAAGACAAAGTATGTTTTGGACACAGAGGTAAGTACTATGGCCTAGAAATTCAGTTGGGCGCGGCAGCCGTTAGCGCCTTAGGAGGAGTAGATTTCGAGCGCTAGGCGCTTAGTGGCCGGGCGCAGCGCGATCTGCGCCTCGCCCCAACTTCAGTACACATTTAGCGCCGGCGCAAAGTCTTAGCGTGCGCCCTGCTGCGCGCGCACATCATAACGTCATTTGCTAGTGCAACGCCTTTTGTGCGCCCCGAACTGGAACTTCACTCGCGCCGGCCCATTGTGCGCCGGGCGGCCCGAGCGACTGTGAAGTGGAACGGTACACAGCCCAGCCGGGCCGCGGAGAGCGCAAATTAAAGGGCACTTACCCAGCAGTATAAAGGCCAGCCATTTTGCAGCATTCACTCTTGTGCAACGGTTTTTTGGACAGAGACCAAGGAGGAGAGTTTACTAGTTTGGACCAACACTTGGACAGGTATTTTTGGCTCAGGCCAGAGCTTACCAATTATCTTTGCCTTCATTCAGAGCTCAGTGTTTGCCAGCATATAATGGGGGCTACATTGGGTGGCAACGCTGAATTTCAGCCTTATGCCAGAAGGGCTTACAGACGCCGTGAGAGAGTGGCAGCCCTGGCTAGACGCAGAGGGGGCAACAGGCGTCGCCAACTGAGGCCTTACCCACGCAGGGTATACCGCCAGCAGACCTCCTATCTGACCATGTCTGCCGTGATGTGTGTTAGGAGGCTGCGATTCCGAAGGGAGGTGGTTGCAGACATCTGCCGGCTGCTTCAGAGAGATCTGCAGCCACAGCTGATGCGCAGGACGTCTCTGTCGGTGGCAGTGAATGTGACGGTGGCTCTCAACTTCTATGCCTCCGGCTCCTTCCAATCCGCTACTGGGGACATCGCTAACATCTCCCAGTTCGCCGTGCATTGCTGCATCCGCCAGGTGACCGAAGCCCTTTTCAGGAGACATCAATTCATCTCCTTCCCCATGACCCTGGACAAGCAGCAGCAGCGTGCAGTGGGGTTTGCAAGAATAGCGGGCTTCCCCATGGTGCAGGGCGCCATTGACTGCACGCATGTGGCTTTGCGGGCACCTCTTGAGCATGCCAAGGATTACCGCAACCGGAAGGGCTACCATTCCCTCAATGTACAGCTGGTGTGTGACCACAGGCAGCGCATCCTAGCTGTCAATGCCCGCTTTCCAGGCAGCAGCCACGATGCCTTTATCCTGCGACAGACAACTGTGGCTGACATGTTCCAGGCACAGCCTCCCCCAAGAGGATGGCTTATCGGGGACAAAGGCTATCCTTTGTGTACCTGGCTCATGACCCCGCTCCGCGTGCCCACGACCCCTGCTGAAGAGGCATACAACGAGAGCCATCAAGCGACGAGGAACCTCATAGAACAAACAATCGGCGTGCTCAAGCAACGGTTCCGCTGTCTCGATCGCTCCGGGGGAGCCCTCCAGTATTCGCAGGATCGAGTCTCCCAATTCGTCGTCGTTTGCTGCATGCTGCACAACCTGGCTATCCGCAGGACTCAGGCACTGCCACCTCACGTTGGACCACCACCTCAGGAGGAGGAGCAGGAGGAGTATGAGGACGACGAGGACGAGGAGTACCAGCCCAGGAGGGACGCACAAGGTCCAAGGGCCGCCCGTCGGCGGCTTATTGAACGTCACTTCTAGGCCCCCTGTCAGGGAATGGCTTGTGCCAATGATAGAACATGATTGCAGCCGCTCCGCAAGCCCTCAGCCGGTTAAGGCAACAAACACTTCAAAGATCAAACATGGACAATGTGAATAAATAAAATGGTTTATTGTACAAACTCTGGGCCCTTCCCACATGAAAACCAAAAACAGACGAAACCCCCAAAAAACACTCAAACACATTACTCGCTCCCACAACCTGGAGAGGATTAACAAAATAGGGAACTAAAATGGCCGTCATTCTCGGCCTTCGTCAAAAACAAACATCATATCATCGGCCTTCAAAAAACAAACATCCAATTCTCGGCCTCAAGAAACAAACACAAATGGCCACACATTCGACTATTTGGCCCGCTAGGGCGATGCCTTGGCCATCTTTGGGTGGCCCCTGCCCGCCCTGCTGCTCCGCCTCAAAGTAAGGCCATTGGCTGCTGCAAGGCTGGGGGCAGGCTCCTGAGGGGCACATGCTGTGACGGCAGATGCCCTTGGGGGTTGGCCTAGTCGAGGTCTGGCCGTCGAGCGGCCGGCTGTTGATTGCTGCAGCTGTGGCTGGCCAGCATCAGTCGCTGCAGCAGCTCCTGGCAGCTCCACTGGGGGACTGGCAGTGGCGGCTGGAGGAATGGCGGCAAGCTGGCGGATGGCAGGCGCTCGCTGGTCGCCTGAGACACAGGCACTCACCCGGGCCAGCACTGCAGCATGCGCACCAATCTGCCGAGGGACAGACCGCTGTGCTGCTGCAGCGCGCCGGGTGCCCTGGCGATGCCTGGCTGACACAGCGACACTGGCAGCAGTGAGTGCCCGTGTTGACCTGTTCACTGACCGCATCAGAGCAGCCAGTGACTGGACGGCACCACTGATCACCTGGCCAGTCGCTGACAGAGCTGCCCCGAATTCCGCCCGACTCGCTGCCTGATCTGCCCGGTATTCCGCCCGACTGGTGGCCTCTAAGGGCCCGAACTCGGCCACACTCCGAGAGAGGGAATCGATGGACTCAGGCAACCGTGCCACTGCCGCCATGAGCTCCGTGTGCTGGCGCTCCGAGTCCGCGGACAAGTCTTCGAGGCGTTCCATCTCCTCGGCGAAGAGCATCTCCTGACTGGAGGCCGGACTCTCCCTCTGGGGAGAAGGCCGCCGAGCTGGCCGACCCTTCCTGCGTTGCTGGAGGCCGCTGGGCCCAGCAATTGGACTCCCCTCCGACGCTTCCCCCCTCTGGGGAGAAGGCCGCCGTGCTTCCACCCCCCTCCCGCCTTTCTGCAGCCCGCAGGTCCCAGGAGCTCCCCTCCCCTTCGACACTTCCGCCACGCTGCCCTCCAGGGAAGACGTGTCCCCTACATTGGCCTGGGTGGCCGCGGCTGAGGGTTCCCCTGATGGGCCGCCTTCCTCTTGCTCCTCCTCCTGCTCCTCTTCGGAGGGTCTGTCACTGGCAAGTTCAGGGACCTCCTCTTCACCATCTGAAAGCAGGAAGGCACAAGAGTAGCTTTAGAGTGAGGAGAGGGCGTCAGTGCGGGATGCATGAGTGGTGGCATTCAGCGCATTGGTCGGACAGTGGCAAAGGATGTAGATCTGATGCGCAAGTGGGACGAGAGAGGTGCAAAAGGTGATGTCCTTACCATTGCTGCCCAGAACAGGGTCGGCATCTCCACATGCAACGGGCCCAATCACCCGGCCACCCATGAGGCGCTCCACGCGATGTTGCAGGTCGGTGAGTGGCTGGATATGGGGTCGGCCTCCCCCGGTCGCAGTCCGGCTCTTACGATTATTCGCCAGCTTGGCCTGCAAGAGAAAGGACGGCCTCTAAGTACAGTGTGTCGCCGTGATCTTGTGTGCACTGCCTCCCATGGTGGAATAGCTTGGCCAGTGTGTCGCCATGATCTGGTGTGCACTGCCTCCCATGGTGGAATAGCCTGGCCAGTGTGTCGCCATGATCTGGTGTGCACTGCCTCCCATGGTGGAATAGCCTGGCCAGTGTGTCGCCATGATCTGGTGTGCACTGCCTCCCATGGTGGAATAGCCTGGCCAGTGTGTCGCCATGATCTGGTGTGCAATGCCTCCCATGGTGGAATAGCTTGGCCAGTGTGTTAAGTGCAGAATGTGCAATTGATGCTCATGCCTGTCCCATAGCTGCTGGATGAAGGCTGGCCATTAGAGCTTTCAGGTCCCTTTGCCCATAATGTGAGGTGCACATGCAAGGATGAGGAGGTCACTGGAAAGGGTACTCACCCTGACAATGCGTGTGAGGTCATTTAACTTTTTGCGGCATTGGGCACCGCTCCTGCGGACGTCGCTGTTGGCTGACAGCTTGTTGGCGACATGCCTCCAGGCTCTCCTGTAGACGCGGACCGCCGCCTTCTTGCCATTGTCCGGGTACAAAACATGGCGCCTCTTCTCCACAGCAGCAAGCAGCACACTCAGATCACGCTCTGAGAAGCGCTGCGCACGTTCACGGGCCTTCTCCATGTCTTCAGGCGCTATTTGGGTCCAGCAGCAGTGTTCAGGCCTAGCTGGAGGGCTCCACTATCCAGGGCGTGGCAGCAGACACAGTCGACCCTTCCCCCTTAAGAGCTGGCCGGCGCCAGGGTGTCTGCTGTCAATCACGAGATGGCCGCACCTGCGCTGTGCCCGGCCTCGGCGCTATCGATCACCACCTCCGGCTTAGCGCCCAAAGAGAGGCGTCCAGCAGCAGTTTTAGCGCTCGCCCGAACTCCTAGGGCGAAGCTAATGAATATCGGAGAAGTGGCATCGATTTGGCGGCGGCCGCAAACTTTAGCGGACGCCCCACTTTAGCGCCCCAAAAGTGGCGTCAATAAATTTCTAGGCCTATACATTAGATGTTACATAAGATGCAAAAATATGTTTAAGAAAACTGAATAGACTGCTTAACATAGATAAGTAGGTAACTGTATAAGTAAATAGCACTGAAGCTACCCCTTAGTAGCTAGCAGCTAATAAACTTCTTATTGACAAAGTATTGTCAAAATACTATACCAACAAGGTGGTTATTATGTTACCAAACAAGGATACTCACAGACATTGCGTCTTGCCTAGCGTATAAGGAAGGATGGAGGAGGATAGAAAACAAGCTGCCACACTTGGACCTTGTTCACAACTGAGAAAACACTTCCTCGAATACTACTTCCTATGCAGACAGGAAGAAGGCCAAATAACACACTGCTACACAATAACTACCACTAGGGGCGCTACCTACATCTAACAAGTCCAGAACGCTCCCCGTCTGGGGTCGTTAACGACCCCACATAAGCCTAACTCTACTTGTCACTGGAGTCCTCTGGCGACAAAAGAAGGACCACCTCAGAGACAGGCCGAGCGAAGACCGTTGCTGTTCCTTCTTTGACGACTGTCAAGTCCACCTTTCTCACTCTCCCGCCCTGGCTAGGAAGGGACTTCACGATGATAGCCATAGGCCATTCATATATTTTTGCCTGACTGTCCTCCATCAAGACAACATCTCCTTCTTTGAGATCTGGCCTCTTGTCCTGCCACTTGCGTCAGCTCTGCAGTGTGTTGAGGTACTCCCGCCGCCACCTGTCCCAAAACGTGTCCGCTAGACTCTGAACCCGTTTCCATTCTTGCTTGAAGAGTTCTCTTTTCCCAAACTCCCCTGGAGGACTAGGGGAAACACCTGTCTTCTGGGTCAAAAGCATAGCCGGAGTGAGGATGAAGGGCGATTCCAGGTCTGAAGATACTGGGATGAGGGGCCTTGCATTCATCACGGCGGTGACCTCAGCTATCAGTGTGGTCAAGACTTCATGTGTGAGGCACGATGATCTACCTTGGAGAAGCATGCAGTTGAGGATGCGGCGGACAATGCCAATCATGCACTCCCATGCGCCACCCATGTGGGATGAGTGAGGTGGGTTGAATACCCAGGTACATTTCTGCTCTTGGAGATACTTCTCCACACTCTCTGAGCTGGAACTTGATCCATCCATCTTCAGCTTTCGGCAAGCGCCGACAAACTTTGTGCCGCAATCCGAGTGTATCTGCTTTGCCGGGCCTCTGATTGAGAAAAATCTTCTCAGAGCGTTTATGAAGCTGGAGGCGCTCATTGTTTCAATAACTTCGATATGTACAGCTCTAGTGGACATACATGAGAACATCACCACCCACCTCTTGCTATTGGCGTGTCCTCCTCTGGTACGGCGTGAGACCACGTCCCATGGCCCGAAGACATCCACACCTACGTAGGTGAAAGGTGGTTCTACTTGTAGCCGCTGGGCTGGCAGATCTGCCATCTGTTGGTGCTCTGTCTTCCCACGGAGTTTCTTGCAGGTGACACATTTGAAAAGCGTGCCGCTGATACATCTCTTAGCTACAACCAACCAGAGTCCGTCTGCTCTGATGGCACCTTCAGTGAAATGTCTGCCTTGGTGCTTCACAGCCTCATGATGATGACGCACAAGCAGAGTAGCCAGGTGATGACGACCTGGAACGAGGATGGGGTTGGTTTCATTTGTTCCTAGTTGAGACTGCGATATGCGTCCCCCAACTCTGAGAAGTCCGTCGGTGTCGACGATAGGATGCAGCTTCCGTAGACTGCTGTGAGGGGGTAGGTAGTCTTCTGCTGCTATGCACTTCAACTCTTCTGAGTAACACTCGTGTTGGACGCTCTTCATCACAAGGGTTTTGGTTCTCTTGAGCTCCTCTTCAGAGGGACTCTTACGACAGATGTGCCACCCATGGCAACTACTCTCTTGTGTAGGCTGGGAGAAGGTATGAGCTATGTGGGTTAGGCGTGCTACTGTCTTTATGAGAGTGTTCCATTTGGAGAAACGGTTGAAGCGTTTGGTGCTCATCAGGTCCTTAGAGATTTGAGTGACGTTTGCTGTGACTTGTGGGCGTATCTCGGAGTCAGAAACAGGGTTGAGGAGGTTGAGTGACTCATTGGCTACAGAGGAGTGCAGAGACGGATCCTGAAGAAAAGCTGGTCCTGACAGCCATGTCGTGCTGCTGAGAAGGGGCGCTGTTACAGATCTAGACCCATGGTCAGCTGGGTTCAGGTCTGTGGGGACGTACCTCCACCGGTCGGGGGATGTGGACTGTCGGATACGTTGGACCCTGTTGTTCACATAGACGTAGAATCGTCTACTTTGGTTATGGATGTATCCTAGCACCACTTTGCTGTCTGTATAATACTTGATGCTGTCGAACTTCAGATCCATCTCCTCCACTATGAACTCTGCAATCTCAACTGCTAATACTGCTGCGCACAGTTCCAATCTTGGTATGGTGAGGTCTGGCTGGGGTGCGAACTTGGCCTTTCCAAAGACGAAGCCGACTTTGCTTTGTCCATTTTGAGTGGTGACCTTCAGATAAGCCACACCTGCGATGGCCTTAGCAGATGCATCTGCAAAGATACAAAGCTCCTTGAATTGGACATTTGAGGGAGAGAAGGACATATAGGAGCGAGGTATTTGGATCTCCTGTAAGTCTTGAAGTGAGTCTCTCCATCTGCTCCACTCTGCTTCCATCTCTTCAGGGAGGGGTGAATCCCACTCTTCAGCGCATGTGGAGAGTTCCCTGAGGAGCAGCCTGCCTTGTATGGTGACGGGCTAAGAAGCCGAGAGGGTCGTATAGGCTGTTGACTGTAGAGAGCACTCCTCTACGTGTGAAGGGTTTCTTGTCATCTAAGGCTTGGAACGTGAACGTGTCTGTTGCTATGTTCCATGACACTCCTAGGCTACGCTGTAGGGGGAGGTCATTAGTGAAGAGGTCTAGATCCTTGACATCCTTAGCACGATATTCAGGGGGAAATGCCTCCATCACTGCTGGTCTGTTAGAAGCTATTTTGTGTAGCCTGAGGTTGGATAGTGCAAGTAGTTCCTGAGCTCGCCCAAGGGCACTGATGGCCTCTGCTTTGGCAGGGAATGACTTCAGTGTATCGTCAACGTAGAACTCTCGTTCGATGAACCCTCTCACATCACTGCCAAAGTCATCTTCTTCTTCCTTGGCAGCCCTCCTTAGTCCGTATATGGCAACAGCAGGAGACGGGCTATTGCTGAAGACATGGACACGCATTCTGTAGTCCACAATATCACTGCTGGGGTCATTGTTGCGATACCACAGGAAGCGGAGGAAGTCTCTGTGGTCTTCTCTCACCACAAAGCAGTGAAACATGTGCTGGATATCGGCTGTGATGGTGACGGGCTCTTTCCTGAATCTCATGAGTACCCCCAAGAGGCTTTTGTTGAGATCGGGCCCTGTGAGGAGTACATCATTGAGAGAGACTCCCTGATATGGTGCACTGGAGTCAAACACCACGTGGATCTGTTCTGGCTTTTTGGGGTGATAGACTCCGAAGGAGGGGAGGTACCAACACTCTTGGCCTTCCTGGAATGGAGGAGCTAGCTCTGCATGATCGTTGACAAGCATTTTCTCGACAAACTCTAGGAAGTGTGCTTTCATCTTTGGCTTCTTCTCCAGTGTGCAACGGAGTGAGTTAAGACGATTATAGGCATACTCCCTGTTGTTTGGCAGCTGTCGTCTGGGGTTCTGGAAGAGTAAGGGTGCAACCCAGCTGTTAGAGCTGTCACGAGAGACCTCATTGTCCATAATCTGGAGGAATCTCATGTCGTCGATCGATGGAGCAAGTTTGTGGTCACTGGCGGTGCGACAGAAGACTGACTGACCCAGGTTCTCTCCAGTGAGCATCATCTGTGTGCTGTTTGTGGAGATCAGCGCTGGGGGGTGTAGTGTATGTACCTTTAAGAGAGAACTACTTTTACAGCTCCTGTATACTGTAGTACCAGCTGTGACCACACTTGTATATAAGCCTTGAGCATGCCTCTGTACCCCCAGTCTTGAGACTACCCTACTCCAGTAAACACCTGTTGATTGTTAAGTTACAGCATCCGTGTAGTTATTTGAAAACATCATACTCTCAGAATCACGGATCTAACAGTGGCGACGAGTGTCGATTCGAATCTACCTGCAACTCTGCATTTCCCTTCAAGGATTCGCTCCAGGAGGGCAGTGGAAGAAAGTCGAGGCCAGAAGCACGGGTGTCGACCATGAGCAACCGCCCAGTCGTCCAGCAGAGAGTGAACATCGCAGGGGAGGCTGTTGAGAGCCAGGCTTGGTACCCCAGCCACGACGATCCAGCAACAGACTGACAACAGGTACAGCACAGACCCTTCCCGAACAGCGGCGGCTGGAGCCGACTGACGGCAGAGAAAAAGCCAAGCAGTGTCGACGGGGTAAGAGAGAGGGTGAAGCGCACATGGTGCAGCCGGGGGTTGAAAACCGAGCGGTGTCGAGGAAAAACAAAACGGAGATAAAGAGGGTAAAGCAGCAGCCGGGTTCAGGACTGAGCAGCGGAAACGGGAAAAGCGAACAAAAAAAAAAAAACGCGCAGAGCACAGCCAGGGCTCAAGGGCTGAACAGTGTCCGTGGGGAGAAGAAGGGAGAGCGCAGGAGATGCCATTGAGCCGCGGAGAAGAAGGAAGAGTGCGGGAGATGCCATTTTTAGAAGCCGCAGCGGAGAAGAAGGGCGAGCGCGGGAAGAAAGGAAAACGCGGGAGACGCCATTTTGTGCCAGCGGAGAAGAAGGGAGAGCGCAGGAGACGCCATTTTTGACAGTTAAATCACACCCAGGGATGCCAAAGAGTGGCAGTATCTCTACGTTCGACAATGAAGTCGAAGATTGGGCGACATATGTGGAACGTATTGAGGTGTACTGCAGGGCGAATGAAGTGCCAGATGCTAGGAAAGCACTGGTTTTGTTAAATTCCATGGGTGCAAAAACTTATGGGTTACTGCGAAACCTAATAACCCCAGAGAAGCCCGTGAATAAGAATTTCAAAAGCATAGTAGAAATCCTACAGGACCACTTAAACCCCACACCGCTGCTGATAGCAGAAAGATTTAAGTTCCACAAAAGGAACCAGCATAAAGATGAAAGTAATGCTGAGTACTTAACGGAACTGCGCAAGCTATCGAAACACTGCCAGTTTGGAGTGGGACTAGCAGATACGTTAAGGGACAAGTTTGTGTGTGGGCTTCAAAGTGAAGGAACCCAGAAACGGCTTCTATCAGAAAAGGATCTTACGCTGGACAAGGCTTTCAGCATGGCAGTATCGCATGAAGCAGCCGCAAGGGGTGCTGCAGAGATACAATGGAGACCACAAGAATATGGCACCAATGAAATGTCATATGGAACAGGGAAGTGTTATCGCTGCGGCAGAACAACACACGACCATAAGGATTGTTGGTTCAAGGACCAAGTGTGCAGACAGTGTGGAAAAGCAGGACACATAGCAAGAGTCTGCAGGTCAGGGAAGAAAACCAGCAGCAAGAAATCTTCACAGGAGAAGTACAAAAAGGTACATAAGGTGATGGACAGTAGTTCAGTCGAACAGAAAAGTGATACAGACTCCGGAAGCAAGGAGCTGGGTTGTCTGAAACTACATAAGGTAACCAAAATGGAGGATCACCAGACTATCTGGGTCACACTCAAGATAGACGGAGTCCAAGTGAAAATGGAATTGGACACAGGATCAGCCCTAACAGTCATAAACCAAAGGGACTACAAGCGGCTATTTTCACACATACCCTTGAAAGCTACAGAGATTGTCTTGAAGACGTACATGGGCAAAATGTCTACCCCAAAGGAAAAATGAGGGTGAAAGTGATATACAAAGGCCAGGAAATACCTAAAATGGACCTATATGTATTGCCAGATGGAGGACCACCACTACTAGGACGTGAATGGATCCGGAAGATACAATTAGATTGGCATTCCATACAGGCACTGAAGATTGAGGCCGATGACGACGTCACACCTGGACGTCTGTCAAAAATGCTAACTGACGCAAAAGAAGTGTTCCAGGAGGGACTCGGAACACTAAAAGGCATAACAGCAACGATTAAAATAGAGGAAAATGCAAGCCCAAAGTTTCGTAAGGCCAGACCAGTGCCTTATGTGATCAGACCAGCTGTCGAAGCAGAGCTGGAAGGGTTGGAACGTTCAGGGGTACTGTCCAAAGTAGACTGGAGTGAGTGGGCTACACCCATCGTTCCTGGAGTGAGTGGGCTACACCCATCGTTCCTGTAATGAAGAGGTCGTTGAGTAATACGCCTGGGGAACCAAAGAAGGTCCGCATCTGTGGGGATTTTAAGGTGACAGTGAACCCAATCCTTCACACGGTACAATATCCGCTTCCACGAATTGAGGATATTTTCGCCTCACTATCTGGAGGTAAACGCTTCACCAAAATTGATCTAGCCCAGGCGTACTTGCAAATGGAGGTAGAAGAAGCCTCGAAACAATACCTCACGATCAACACTCATAAAGGTCTCTACCTATACAACCGGCTGGTGTTTGGGGTAGCATCGGCTCCGGCTATTTGGCAAAGGGCGATGGATCAAGCCCTGCAAGGGATTCCAGGGACCCAGTGTTATTTGGACGACATCCTGGTCATGGGCGAAAATGACAGTGATCACCTCGCCAACCTGGAGAAGGTGCTCACTAGATTAAAGGAATATGGGCTACGAGCTAATCGCCACAAGTGCGAGTTTTTCCAGAAGCAGATCTCGTATTGTGGCCACGTTATCGATGAAGAGGGGTTACATAAGTCCCCTGAAATGATTGAGGCAGTAGTCAAGGCTCCAGCACCGGAAAATGTGTCACAACTGAGGTCGTTCCTCGGGCTGGTAAACTACTACCATAAGTTCTTACCAAATTTGTCTACGGTATTACACCCACTGAACACCCTACTGCAAACAGGGGTACCATGGAAGTGGAATGACGAATGTAAACGAGCTTTCCAGAAGTGCAAAGAATTGATCACATCAAAAGAGGTGTTGGCCCATTTCAACCCAGCACTACCAATTCGTTTGGCATGTGATGCATCACCCTACGGTATTGGAGCGGTGCTGTCGTACAAATTCCCAGACGGGTTGGAGAGGCCAGTAGCCTTTGCGTCTCGGTCACTAACCTCAGCCGAGCGCAACTACGCCCAGATTGGCAGGGAGGCCCTCAGCCTAGTATGGGGAGTAAAAAACTTCAACCACTATCTGCATGGGCAGAAGTTCACCTTGCTGACTGACCACCAACCACTTGTCTCCATCTTTAATCCAAAGAAGGGCGTTCCGGTGATGACTGCACAACGGTTACAAAGATGGTCCCTTTTTGTAGGGGCGAACCAATATGAAATAGAATATAAAGGCACGAAACAGCATGGAAACGCTGATGGGCTATCATGCCTGCCACTGCCTACTGTGGAAGAAGCACCAGCAGTGGACCCTATCGAGATATTTTATTCGTCAATAATTGAACGATTGCCAGTAACTAACGCGAATATAGAGAAGGAGACCCGCAATGATCCGACACTGTCTCGGGTATATGATTTGACGGTGAGGGGATGGCCAACACATGGCGACTCACTGTTGCCAGCATTCTCATCCAGAAGAGAACAGCTGTCAGTATGCCAGGGGACAGTGATGTGTGGATCCTGAGTGGTGATTCCACCCAAGTTAAGGGAGAGAGTGCTATATGAGCTTCATGAAGGTCATCTGGGAGGGGTGAAAATGAAAAGCCTTGCTAGGGCTTATGTGTCGTGGCCGGGGATCGATCAACAAATCGAGGACCTAATCAAAAGCTGCTCAGGATGCCAGAAGGTCCAAAATGCACCACCACATGCCCCTCTGCACCCATGGGAGTGACCTTCCTCTCCATGGCAATGGGTGCATATTGATTTTGCTGGTCCATTCATGGACTCAATGGCCTAGAAATTGGGTTTTGGTCTTGCCAGGGCTGTAGTGCCAGAAAGTTTGCGCCAGCGGTAATGCGGCAGCGCGCGACGAAAATTCGGGTGCGCCGGGCCCAGACGGCGGTGGGCGCTAAAACCCTCCTTTAGCGCCTCAAAACGGGCGTGAACTTGGGTTTCCCGGCGCTAATCCCCCGCTGCGGCACCCGATGCGGTGCGGCAGGCGGGGGAACTGCAGGCCTCCTCCTCCTGTTAAGGAGGAGCTGCCTGCAGCCGACAACTGTCCGGCGGATTGACCCGACATCTGAGCCCGGCACCTCGGGGAAGTGCCGGGCTCGCATCAGACACTGATCAGGGCCGCGGGGGGGGAATGCAGGAGTCTGGGAAGGGTGGTGCGGGCAGGCGGCCGCCGGGAACGCGGCCGGCCGCCGCTCCACCTTTATGCGCCGGCGCACACTGGGGGAAGACTCTGTTGCCAGAGTCTTAGTTGCGCCTGCCACGGGCGAGGCGGGCGCAACTGAATTTCGGCTTGGGGCCGGGTTACCACGGCAACCGGGACACTGCGCACACCGATGACGTCATCAGTGCCGGCGCAGCGCTACCGGTGCAACGCCGATTTAGGGCCCCAGGGAATTTCTCAACTGGCCATAACTCCGGCGCTAGGCCCTCTAGCGCCTCAAATGCGGCGCTAAGCCTACCGAATTTCTAGGCCAACGTTCTTAATAGCAGTGGATGCTCACTCAAAATGGCCTGAGGTGATAAAAATGTCCTCAACCACCACAGAGAAAACGATTGCAGTCCTATGGACCATATTTGCCAGGAACGGCTTGCCAGAGCAGATTTGCTCTGATAATGGACCACAGTTTGTGTCCAAAGAGTTTCGGAAATTTATGAGAAGGAATGGGGTAAGGCATTACACATCCGCCCCGTATCATCCAGCCACAAATGGATTAAGAACATAAGAACATAAGAAATAGGAGCAGGAGTAGGCCAATTGGCCCCTCGAGCCTGCTCCGCCATTCAATAAGATCATGGCTGATCTGATCCTAACCGCCAATCCACTATGACAGGACTATCTCCTGAATCCAACAGATATAGACACACGAAACAGGAGCAGGATCAGGCTACACAGCCCCTGGGCCCGCTCCGCTACCCACAGGGCCATGACCGATCCGAACCTAGACTCATGTCCAAATTCCTGCCCGCTCCCCATAACTCTTAATTCCCTTTTCTTCTAGGAAACTGTCTATTTCTGTTTTAAATTTATGTAATGATGTAGCTTCGACAGCTTTTTGGGGCAGCATATTCCATGGACCTACCACCCTCTGAGTGAAGTAGTTCCTCCTCATCTCAGTTTTGAAAAAGCAGCCCCTTATTCTAAGACTATGCCCCCTAGTTCTAGTTTCACTCTGTGGTAAACCACTGTTTGTATTCCTGTTTGTCCTGTTTGTATTCCACTGTGTACATGCCTGGACATGCCTCGGCTGACTCCTCCCACAGGTCCTAGTATAAAGGTGACTGCTCCCCAGCCCTTGTATCCTGGACCGGTCGACCACTCGAGGCAGACCTCCATTCTGTTGTTAATAAAAGCCTTTAGTTACTCTTCTAACTCTCAGTCTTTTATGAGTAATTGATAGCGCATCAATTTTATTAACAACATTTTTATAATGGAGAAGATCCTCACACCAGCATGCCTGGACTTAGATCATCGGGAGGCGGACTCATCCACCAAGTTTACTCACTGGCTTAAGTGTTTCGAAAAATTCCTGACCGCCTCCGAAGCAATCAAATCGGACGAGGACAAACTGGATGTCCTGACCTCCAAAGTGAACCACCGAGTGTACTCGGTCATCCAAGACGCGACCTCGTACGCGGATGCTATCAAGCTCCTCAAGGACCAGTACACGTGCCCAGTGAACGAAGTGTACGCCAGGCACCTCCTGGGGAGTCGTAAACAACAACCTGGGGAATCGACCGTGGAATACCTTCAGGCACTGTCTGTGCTTGGCCGGGCCTGTGGTTGTAAGGATGTAAAGGCCGCCGTGTACACAGAGGAACTTATCCGGGACGCTTTTGTAGCGGGCCACAGATCCAATTACACACGACAGCGACTGTTGGAGCAGAGTAACCTCGACCTCAACAAGGCCTCTGAACTCGCACTATCGTTGGATGCAGCCTACCAGGGCATGGATGCCTACTCCTCTGCACCGTGGACGCCGCGGGGAATGACAGCCTGGGACACGGTAGGACCGCCTCATAGCGCCGTGCCACCCCAGCCACACCCCAACAACGGCCCAACTACCGCAGCAGTGTCCCAAGGCCAGACAGCAGTGCCCCAAGGCCAGAAATGCTACTTCTGTGGCCAGGCAAAACACCCCAGAGCGCGCTGCCCGGCGAAAAACGCGATCTGCTCGGGCTGCGGGAAGAAGGGACACTACGCTAGCGTCTGCAGGGCCAAAGCCACCCCGAACCCCAGCAGCGCCGTGTGTGGGCCATGCGGGCCGCCATTTTGGACCTCCCCGGCCGTGTGCGAATCACCGGTACAGCAGCCATTTTGGACGCCTCCAGCCACATGGGGATCATGGACGCCGCCATCTTGGACGACAGCCGGGATGCAGCAGGCCCCCGACACCGCCTCATCTGATACCCGCAGCGACACACCGACCCCTACGCTGGCATCCGTTACACTGGACCAAGCGAGACCGCACCAACTGGCCAGTTCCACAATGGACATTAAGGTAAATGGTCACGATACAATCTGCCTTTTTGACTCTGGGAGCACGGAGAGCTTCATCCACCCCGACACGGTGCGGCGTTGCTCTCTCCCAGTCCTGCCTGCGCAACAGCGGATTTCTATGGCCTCCGAGTCCCAGTCGGCGGACATCGGCGGCTACTGCGTGGTGACACTCGTAGTAGACGGGACCGTGTACGATCATTTTAAACTTCTGGTCCTGCCTGACCTCTGCGCTGCCGTCCTGCTGGGGTTAGATTTTCAGTGCCACCTTAAAAGTGTTACGATGGCGTACGGTGGACCCCTACCCCCACTCACAGTCCGCAGCCAGCAGCTTCCAAATTGCCCGCCGCGCACCAGGTGCAACCTCTCCACACTCAGAGTCACCCCCCCACCACTGTTTGCTAACCTCACCCCCGACTGTAAGCCCATCGCCACAAAGAGCAGGCGATACAGTGCCGGGGACAGGGTTTTCATTAAAACCGAAGTGGAGCGGCTCCTGAAAGAAGGGATTATTGAGGGCAGCACCAGCCCCTGGCGAGCCCAGGTTGTGGTCGTTAAGACCAGCGAGAAGCAGCGCCTGGTCATCGACTACAGCCAGACAATAAATCGCTACACCCTGCTGGGCGCCTACCCACTCCCCCGTATAGCTGATATGGTCAACCAGATCGCGCAGTACCGCGTCTTCTCGACCATTGACCTGAAATCAGCGTACCACCAGCTCCCCATCCGCCCTGAGGACCGCCAGTACACTGCCTTTGAGGCAAACGGCCGCCTCTATCACTTCCTTAGGGTTCCCTTTGGCGTCACCAACGGGGTCTCCATCTTCCAAAGGGAGATGGACCGGATGGTAGATCAAAATGCATTGCAGGCCACTTTCCCATATCTGGACAATGTGACCATCTGCGGCCGTGACTTGCAGGACCATGACGCAAACCTCGAAAAATTCCTCCGCACCGCCCAACTCCTAAACCTGACATATAACAAGGAGAAGTGCATATTCCGTACAAACCGCCTCACCATCCTTGGCTGTGTTGTGGAACACGGAGTCATCGGCCCCGACCCCGACCGGATGCGTCCCCTTATGGAACTTCCACTGCCCCACTGCCTCAAGGCCCTGAAGAGGTGCCTAGGGTTTTTCTCCTATTACGCCCAGTGGGTCCCCTACTATGCGGACAAGGCCCGTCCGCTGATCAAGTCCACCTCTTTTCCCTTGACGGCAGAGGCCCGCTTAGCCTTCCACCGTATCAAGGAGGACATTGCCAAAGCCACCATGCACGCAGTGGACGAATCCATCCCCTTCCAGGTGGAAAGCGACGCGTCCGACTTTGCCCTGGCTGCTACCCTCAATCAGGCGGGGAGACCCGTGGCCTTCTTTTCACGAACCCTCCAAGGCCCGGAGACCAGACACTCCGCTGTTGAGAAGGAGGCCCAGGCGATTGTGGAGGCTGTGCGTCATTGGAGGCACTACCTGGCCGGAAAACGATTTACCCTGCTCACTGACCAGCGTTCAGTTGCTTTTATGTTTAACAACAAGCAGAGGGGCAAAATCAAAAATGACAAGATCTTGAGGTGGAGAATCGAACTTTCCACCTACAACTACGAGATCTTGTACCGGCCAGGGAAGCTAAATGAACCCCCGGATGCGCTATCGCGTGGCACCTGCGCCAGCGCGCAGATCGATAGACTACGGGTCCTCCACAATGACCTCTGCCACCCGGGGGTCACCAGGTTCTTCCACCTCATCAAGGCCCGCAACCTGCCTTACTCTATTGAGGAGGTCAGGACCATGACCAGGAACTGCCAAGTCTGCGCTGAGTGCAAACCACACTTTTATAGACCAGACAGGGCCCACCTGATAAAAGCCACTCGCCCCTTCGAGCGCCTGAGCGTTGATTTTAAAGGGCCTCTCCCCTCCTCCGACCGCAATGTGTACTTCCTCAATATTATTGATGAGTACTCCAGTTTCCCATTCGCCTTCCCCTGCCCGGACATGACCAGTGCCACGGTCATTAAATGTCTGAACAACCTCTTCACCCTGTTCGGCTTCCCCAGCTATATCCATAGCGACCGGGGCTCATCGTTTATGAGCGACGAACTCCGTCAGTACCTGCTAACTAGGGGTATTGCCACAAGCAGGACCACCAGTTACAACCCCCGGGGGAACGGACAGGTGGAAAGAGAAAATGCGACAGTTTGGAAGGCCGTCCTGCTAGCCTTAAAGTCTAGGGGCCTTCCAACCTCCCGCTGGCAGGATGTGCTCCCCGATGCGCTCCACTCTATTCGGTCACTGCTCTGCACTGCCACTAACGCCACCCCTCATGAGAAAATATTTGTCTTCCCAAGGAAGTCCACATCAGGGACTTCGCTACCGCCATGGCTGACGTCCCCAGGGCCGGTCCTACTGAGAAGACACGTGAGGACCCATAAAACGGACCCCCTGGTCGAGAGGGTCGACCTCCTCCACGCCAACCCCCAGTATGCTTACATCGCATACCCGGACGGGCGGGAGGACACAGTCTCCATAAGAGACCTTGCACCCTCGGGGACCACAGTAACCCACTACCCACTACCACCCCCCCCCATGATCCGATATCCAGCCCCAGCAGACGGCAGGCCTGGGCCCCGCGACCCGCTCGACATCTACGAGGACGACACGCCTGTGCCACAGCCTACGCTGGACTTGACGCCGGAAGCTTCACTACCCCTGCCGTCGCCACGCCGATCACAGCGGCAGACAAGACCTCCGGAGAGACTCCAATACACTAACTTTTAATACACTTCACCCCGCCGGACTCAATTTTAAACAAGGGGTGAATGTGGTAAACCACTGTTTGTATTCCTGTTTGTCCTGTTTGTATTCCACTGTGTACATGCCTGGACATGCCTCGGCTGACTCCTCCCACAGGTCCTAGTATAAAGGTGACTGCTCCCCAGCCCTTGTATCCTGGACCGGTCGACCACTCGAGGCAGACCTCCATTCTGTTGTTAATAAAAGCCTTTAGTTACTCTTCTAACTCTCAGTCTTTTATGAGTAATTGATAGCGCATCACACTCATCATCTGGAACATCCTCCCTGCATCCACCCGATCCAACCCCTTCACATTTCTTATATGTTTCAATAAGATCGCCTCTCATTCTTCTGAACTCCAATGAGTAGAGTCCCAATCTACTCAACCTCTCCTCATATGTCCATCCCCTCATCCCCGGGATTAACCGAGTGAACCTTCTTTGTACTGACTGAGAGGTTCGTACAAACCTTTAAAAAGGCGATAAAGGCCATGTGCGACGATGAAATTCCACTACAGCATAAGGTGGACAATTTCCTGTTAGCCTACAGAAATGCGACACATTTACCAACCAGACCCCGGCCATGATGTTCTTTAACCGAAGGTTGAGATCTCGTCTGGATTTGCTCAGACCCAATGTGCGAAGAAATGTTGAGGATAAACAATTCCAGCACATCAATGAGAAGCCGACAAGGAGCTTCAATGTAGGACAACCAGTCTTGGCCCGTGACTACCGAACAGAGAAATGGCAACCCGGAACGATATGCACAAGGCAGGGGCCATTAATGTACACAGTGGATGTCGGGGAGAACATTGTGAGACGCCACGTCGATCAGATCTTAGCGTCACAGGAACGAGTCAACCCCATGTCTCGAGTACCTGAGGATGAACCCGACATACCGGTAGCATCTACCTCAGAACCAGTAGCAGTGAAAACTGATGAACTAACCGACGAAAAGGGGCCAGAATCGCCTCCGCACTAAGAACAAGAACCTCAGGAAAGGCGCTATCCAGAAAGGATCAGGAAGCCGCCCCAAAGACTGAATCTATAAATGGACTATTTTTGTTTAATGTGCATGTTAAAGTGTTAATTGTTATTTGAATATTATGGGTACTGCTAATCTAAAAGGGGAGGTATTGTAGTGTATGTACCTTTAAGAGAGAACTACTTTTACAGCTCCTGTATACTGTAGTACCGGCTGTGACCACACTTGTATATAAGCCTTGAGCATACCTCTGTACCCCCAGTCTTGAGACTACCCTACTCCAGTAAACACCTGTTGATTGTTAAGTTACAGCACCTGTGTAGTTATTTGAAAACATAATATTCTCAGAATCACGGATCTAACAGGGGGTTCTGAGGCTGGGCCGTATGACTGAACTTCTCTGTCACTCGGATCTGACTACTGCATGGGGTAAGGTAGCTTGGACAACCATTCTCCAAGATGGAAGTCTTGAGTGTGCTCACCTGAGATGGCTTGTGAGCACTCCTGAGGCACACGTCTCCAACAACGACCCAGCCGAGGTCTAGCCTTTGGGCGAAAGGGGTGTCATGTGGACCGTTGATCTGTTTTCTTACCTTATGTACCCTCAGGATGTCCCTGCCCAACAACAGGAGTATGTCTGCGTCTGGATCAAGAGGTGGGATCTCGTCTGCAATGCATCTCAGATGACTGTGGTGATGAGCTGTATTCGGAGTGGGAATCTCAGAACGGTTGTCGGGGACTTGATTACATTCGATGAGTGTAGGAAGGGGGAGACTAATCTTCCCATCAGCTGACTCAACAACATAACCACAGGCCCTCCTGCCGGCTGTCTCTGAAAGTCCAGCACACGTCTTCAGCGTGTAAGGCGATGGTCTTCCTTTGACCTTGAAGATGTCGAAGAACTTGGATCTTGCTAGAGAACGTTTACTTTGTTCGTCTAGTATGGCATACATCTTTTCGGATTCCTGGCGACGTCCTACAGGGTACACATTAACGAGGCATATCTTGGAGCATGCTCTTGCGCTCACTCCTTCTCCACACACCTCGGTGCACTTGAATATAATCTCCGGATAGGCGGCTCCCTCTCCCTCCCCGCTGTGCTCTGAGGTGGGAGGAGGCGACTCTGACTTCCAAGGAGCTGGGCCTGGGTGGAGTGCTGAAATGTGCCGATCACTTTCACATTCTGTGCATTTTGCATCTACCTTGCAGTTCTTAGCGAGATGGTTCGTGGAGGAGCAGCACTTGAAACATCTGGAGTTCTCTTTGAGGTACTGTTTGCGGTCTTCCAGGGACTTCTCTCTGAAGCCTCTGCACTTCTTTAATGGATGGGGCTTGTTGTGGATGGGGCATTGTTTGCTCATATCCTCGGATTTCTTCTGATCCCTTGTGTTCTCGGTTGAAGACACTTGCATTTTGTGGACAGATATTGGTGTCTTTCCATGTCTGTCAAACTTGTCTCTTCTGGCAAGTGCTGTGTGGGAGGAGAAGAAGTTAAAGCTGGGTTCTGTCCTGGCTTTGGCTTCTCTACGGATGAATTGGACAAACACAGAGAATGGAGGGAAAGTAACATTGTGCTCTAGCTTGAACCTTGACCCGAATGATGTCCACTTCTCCTGCAGATTGAATGGAAGCTTCTCAACGATGGGACTTACCCCTCTGGAAGTGTCTAAGTACGATAGGCCAGGTAGGTAGCCATCCTGCTTTACAGCTTCGAGTTCCAACAGCAGATCTCCAAGGTCGCGGAGCTTCTGGGGTTCCTTATTTGTCAACTTCGGAAAGTTCTCCAACCTGGCAAAGAGAGCCCTTTCAATGGCTTCAGGTGAGCCGTAGCTTTCTTCCAGCCTCGCCCAAGCCATCATCAACCCAGCTGGTGGATGTCTCACTTTGACTGCTTTTATCCTGCGCGCCTGTTCGGCGGACTCTGGGCTGAGCCATTTCTTAAGGAGTTCGAGCTCTTCTCCTGCCGACAGGTCTAGGCCCGATATGGCACAGTGGAAGGAGGACTTCCAGGCCCAATAATTCTCTGGCTTATCGTCAAACGAGGTTAACCCTGTAGTCACCAGCTGGCTGCGTGCAAGGTATTTGACAAGGTCGTAGGTGGTGGGGCCTTTGCCATAGTCGCCTTGAGTAGGGGCTCTGCTGGGGGTCTCAAGGAAATGAGAGGGAGTTTGCTGCTGACTTTCTCTCTTCAGCGCTCCATTCCTCTGCTCGGTGTCCTCTGTTTTGTGGGGGAGGATCCTGTGACTTGGGGCACGCAGTCCATTTTGAACTTGGTTGGTGACATGGGGCATGTTATATGGTGTGCTTGAGTCTGTAGAGATGTATGGGTCTTCATCTCTCTCTCTCGTAAACTGTGTGTCAGCTTGGTCACTCACATAGTCTGTGGTGCGCTGTAGTCGACTCTGACGCGGAACGGGAATTGAAACTTTGTTAGCTGACTCAGGATCAGCTTCCATTAAAACTGCCTCCAATATTTGTGCCTCAGCTAATGCAGCATCTTTCTCTTTTTCTTCCTGCAGGGCGTCTAATGTGGCTTGGAGATGGACCCGTTCAACTTTTATTTCTATTTCTTTCTTGGCATAAGCTGCTCTGGCTTGGGCTGCTTCTGCCTTGGCCCGTGCTCTGGCGATGGCCATACTAGCCCTAGAACCAGCTGATGACCGTGAACCGGCTGATGACCTAGAACCGGCTGATGATTTGTAGTAACGAGAGCTTATGGACAGATTGTCCCATTCTCCAGTTTCATCTAACTGTTTAAAGTCTTCTACTTGCTGAGTAGCATTTTCAGTATTACCTTCTGCCATGATGATGTGAGGTAATTGTGGTGTACAAGGTGAAGACTTAAGCTGGCTATGTCGTGATGGCTTACTCTGCGCCTAGATGACAGCCACTTAACTCTTGAGTCCTTGCTGCTCCACGTGGAGGGTCTCCTCTCTTCACAGCTAACCATATTGCTGTCTTTTCACTGTACTGGTCTCACTAGATGTAACTCCTATCCAGCTATCCAGCTATCCAGTCAGCTAAACACTCATCCAAATAACTCCTTGAGAAGCAGGGTGCTGTTTTGAAGCTTTACTTGAATAAAAGTGTGAAACTGTAAACAAAGACAAAGTATGTTTTGGACACAGAGGTATGTACTATACATTAGATGTTACATAAGATGCAAAAATATGTTTATGAAAATAGAATAGACTGCTTAACACAGATAAGTAGGTAACTGTATAAGTAAATAGCACTGAAGCTAACCCTTAGTAGCTAGCAGCTGATAAACTTCTTATTGACAAAGTATTGTCAAAATACTATACCAACAAGGTGGTTATTATGTTACCAAACAAGGATACTCATAGACATTGCGTCTTGCCTAGCGTATAAGGAAGGATGGAGGAGGATAGGAAACAAGCTGCCACACTTGGACCTTGTTCACAACTGAGAAAACACTTCCTCGAATACTACTTCCTATGCAGATAGGAAGACGGTCAAATAACACACTGCTATACAATAACTACCACTAGGGGCGCTACCTACATCTAACAAGTCCAGAACAGGATCATAAGGGATTAAATATACATTTTTTTTGCCCCAGTTACCCAGGGGGCAATGGGGAGCTTTTGGAGGTGGGACTCCCACTTGTCGGGTTTCAGTCCCGCCTCCATCAACTTCTGGCCAACCCACGCTATTTTCCCTGGATGGACCTTGTTAAGCTCGCCCAGTGGGCTTAGCCGGCCAGTTACAGAGAACGTCAACATGTGATGTTTCATCTGCCAAAAATATTTGACAGATGAATTGTCATCGTTTGACAGCTCTGTGATTTCAAGACCTCATCAAACCTCTTTCTTTTGTAGAAATTAGATGGTTGCTGCATTGGAGGTGCGAAACTCTCCGCATACACACCGATTGAAGCCTGCAGAAAGAAACAAAGGTAAGTACACTTTTTCTAACAATTTTCACTTACCTCAGATACTCACCTCTCCACACTTGCACCTATCACTCACCTCCAAAGCGCACTTTTGGACCCCTCCGACCCCCGCAAACGCTCTACATGCCTCGGTGACCCTGGCGGGTTTCGGAGCCTTCGGGAAGCCCGCACTGGTGTGGGAAAAATGGTGCTAATCCTATTTTCTGCCTGTTAACTACCTGTTAACAGGCAGTTAAGTGGCTGTAATCCCTTCCCGCCTTCAAGGAGACGGGTCCCGGTGTGGGACGGCTACCCGCCTCCTGGCAAGATGGCACGGAGACAGGTTGCGGGCGGGATGGGCACCCGCCCCCAAATTCTGCCATTTTCCCGGCAGTTCTGCCTCCAAACCTGCCTCCCCAGGGCTGGCAAGATTGCGTCCCCACATTTTAGACCAATTTGGAATCAACAGTGAACTCTATTTGTTTGAATAGAGCAATACTTTTCCATATAGTTCCCTGGATTTACTTTTCTTTTAATGTTAGTATTAAGATAACTAAACTTGATTAGAACACTGCTTTTCCTTGTTCATTGTTACTATTGTCCATTGTATCCCATATCATGTATGTGTATGTACCATCCTTATCATAATGCTGTTTAGGGTTACCTTTTTGTGGTTTCACGTATTATATCTGTTCTTATTTCACTTCTCTTGACTCCTGCTCTACATTCTTAATTGTATTGTACTTTCTTTCTCCTATCTTATCAGTAATAAAAATTTTAGTTAGTGGAAAAGTTAACCTTTTGTAAACCTGTTCTGTATCTTGTTACATCGTCAGAGTAGTTCTTTTTCTGAGGTGGCGCCTCTGTTAATTTCTAGCATTAGATGTATGTCTTTCCAAGGAAGATCTCAGGACATTAGAGTTAGTCAGAATGCATACCATTCACTCACTTAAAGCTAACATAAAACATGAAATACATTTGGAGCAGCATGCATTTAGTTACTGATTCACATTCAGTAGTGGTTCTCTCCAGTCAGTATAATTTGCCTAGTGGCTCTGGGCTGGGTCACACTTGAGCAAAGAAGAGAAAATGTAATTCCCTCGAGTTAGTAAGAGCAAAGGAAAACAATATACTTTAGTAGTTGCGTCTTCCGCAGGTCTGAGCTAGAAGAACGTAGAATGAGAATGCATTAACCCCTTGTATCAGTAAGATCAAAAATGAGCAACCTTCCTATTCCAGCTTCTGCCCATTTTTCTTTTCTGGATTACAGGGGAAAATTGGCTCCTGCCCGTAAGCTATGTTGGATGATCTAGGTAAAACATTACAGGACAGGAGCTTATATGATATTAGTAGTGATAAGGTGCACCTTAAAAATAAAATGGCAATCCAGACTGGCGTTTCAGTGTAGTACTGTGGGAGTGCTGCATTTTTGGAGACGCTATCTTGCAGATGAAACATTAAACCTACCAACCTGCTCTCACAGGTGTACATAAAAGATCCCATGGCATTATTTGAAGAAGAGCAAGGGAATTTTCCTGGCCTGGCCAATATTTATCCCTCAGTCACCAACATTACATGGATTATCTAGTCATTTATCTCATTGCTGTTTGTGGGACCTTACTATGTGCTAAATGGCTGCTGTGTTTCCCTACATTACAACAGTGACTACATTTCAAAGTACTTCATTAGCTATAAAGCTTTGGCACATCTTGAGATTGTGAATGGCGCTATATAAATGCAAGTTCTTTCTTTACAAGGAATAGCTACAGATTGAATATAATTTTATTGCATATAATTTTATTGATCATTACCCAGCACAGTAAAAGCTAACCCAGAGTATGAAAAACTATTGACCACAACATTGCTCTATTATTGCATGAGTTATAATGGTGTTTTACACAAGAGTGATGATAGTTATTTTAAATACCAGTTTATTCTTAAAGAGATGCAGTAGATCATTATTAAAACTTTATATGGTTATCCTCCCAATTAATAATTCTGTGAATTTATCTGTTTTTCTATATGTCATAGATCTCATATAACATTTCCTAGCCAGTCTTGAACAGTATATGAAAAAGAGCTGTTTTTGAGATCCATTTTCAGCCTTGACTGTCTTTGATATATCTGGAATGTGCTTCTTCAGGTTTTTGAATAAATAACTAGACCTGTCAAGATTCACCCATTTGGAGTAAGATGCAGTTGTCTTAGTTTTGAAAAGAAACCTGTTTCAATGCATCTTACTCTAAAAAATAAACACAGCTCTATACATTTAAATGGGTTTGCAATTGGACTCCAGGTTTTAGATCATAAATCTCACTCCACACAAGAGCTTATCCTTGAAGCCTCTGTATATCAAGGATGTATTTGAGATTCATTGAATGGGTGTAAATAGAATAAGATATACTGTATCGGACTTCACTGTCAGCTCTTGCAACATACCAACAGCATGGTACTAGAATCAGTCTCTAATGATTAGTCAACTGCAGTCTCAACATTATGCTGTCTCTGCAGAAATGTACGGTGCGGAAACAAAATAAGAGAGAAAAGTAGGTTACAAAACATTTAGTAGCACAACCATTTTGTGGCTTCATAGAACCCAATGTGGTTGGATTTAGGTGATACAGTTTTGGTACTTTTACTGAATTCAACAACTGTTTGTTTTTCATCTTCATAAGAAAGTGCAAGGCAAACCTTTGTTTGGGAAAGGATAAGAATCAGAAGATTTATGCAACATTTTCAACAGAAGCGCTTCATGTGCAACATGGACAAAGGAGCTGAATTCCAGAGGTGAGGTGAGAGTGACTGCACTTGACATCAAGGTAGCATTTGACCGAGTGTGGCATCAAGGAGCCCTAGTCAAACTGAAGTCAATGGGAATCGGGGGGAAACGCTCCACTGGCTGGAGCCATACCTAGCACAAAGGAAGATGGTTGTAGTGGTTGAAGGTCAATCATCACAGCCCCAGAACATCGCTGCAGGAGTTCCTCAGGGCAGTGTCCTAGGCCCAACCATCTTCAGCTGCTTCATTAATGACTTTCTCTCCAACATGAGGTCAGAAATGGGGATGTTCGCTGATGACTGCACAGTGCTCAGTGCCATTCACAACTCCTCAGGTAATGAAGCAGTCTATGCCCGCATGCAACAAGACCTGGACGACGTTCAGGCTTGGGCTGATAAGTGGCAGGTAACATTCGCGCCACAGAAGTGCCAGGCAATGACTATCTCCAACAAACGAGAATCTAACCACCTCCTCTTGACATTCAATGGTATTACCATTGCCGAATCCCCCACCATCAACATCCTGGGGGGTCACCATTGACCAGAAACTTAACTGAACCAGCCACATAAATACTGTGGTAACAAGAGCAGGTCAGAGGCTAGGTATTCTGTGGCGAGTGTCTCACCTCCTGACTCCCCAAAGCCTTTCCATCATCTACAAGGCACAAGTCAGGAGTGTGATGGAATACTCTCCACTTGCCTGGATGAGTGCAGCTCCAACAATACTCAAGAAGCTCGACTCCATCCAGGACAAAGTAGCCCGCTTGATTGGCACCCCATCCACTGTTAAGTCTGTGTGTTCTAGTTGTAATTACTAACACAGACTACAAGATTAAAGTTCAACAGGTCTTTACTGGTTGGAGGTCAGGACTATACTAAATACAATATTACTACACAGTGCTTATATACCGGCGGTCACCACCGGTATTACGTATATAGCAGCCAGAGAAAGTAGTACATCTCTTAAGGTGGAACAGGCTTAAGTTCTCTTAAGGTGGAACAGGTTACATACACCACAATCCTCCCTTTTTAGCTTAACAGTCATATCCCCATTTAACATAACATAATAACATATATAACTTCAGGTATAAACAGTTCAAAGGTTCAGTCTCTCAGGAGGCCTTCTGATTCGGTTTGGATAACGCCTTTCAGTGGTCTCTGATTCCTGTTGCTGAGGTGACTCCTCTAGTTGGTCTCCCATGCATTGGGTGTTATCATCATCAGGTACATTCCCTGCCGAGGTAGATGCTTCAGGTTCATTAACGTCTTCCACAGTTGTCTCTGTCGCAACCATGGGTTCGACCCTTGCTCTCGATTCTACCAGTTGATCCGCATGACGCCTTATCACATTGTTACCAATATCTACTGTGTACATCAGAGGTCCTTGTCTGGCCCGAATTGTTCCGGACTGCCATTTTTCGTTTCCATAGCCCCTTGCCAACACTGGTTGTCCTACGTCGAAACTTCGAGTGGTCTTGTTATTAAGATGCCGGAACTGTTTGTTTTCCACTTCCCTCCGCACATTTGGTTTTAACAAGTCCAACCTGGACCGCAACCTCCTGTTATAAAACATCATGGCAGGACTTTGGTTAGTCACTGCATGAGCGGCGTTTCGATATGCCATTAGGAAATTGTCCACCTTGTGCTGTAGCGGAATCTGATCATCGTTCATGGCCTTTATTGCCTTTTTGAATGTTTGGACAAATCTCTCGGCCAACCCGTTTGTCGCCGGATGATATGGGGCAGAGGTATAATGTTTCACCCCATTCTTCTTTAAGAATTTTTGGAATTCTTCCGACACGAACTGTGGTCCGTTGTCCGAACAGATCTGTTCTGGCAATCCGTTCCTTGCGAATATTGTTCTTAACACCGCAATTGTCTTTTCTGAAGTAGTGGTATTCATCTTGATCACTTCTGGCCATTTGGAATGTGCGTCCACCGCAATTAGGAACATGGAGTCCATGAGTGGACCAGCAAAGTCAATATGTACGCGTTGCCATGGGGCTGAAGGCCATTCCCATGGGTGTAGTGGTGCGATCGGAGGTGCATTTTGCACTTTTTGGCACCCAGCGCAGCTTTTCGTCAACTCCTCTATCTGTTGGTCAATACCCGGCCACCATACATAAGCCCTAGCAAGACTTTTCATCTTAACTCTCCCCAGATGACCTTCATGCAGTTCTTTTAGAACTCTTTCCCTTAACTTGGGAGGAATAATCACTCTTGTCCCGCACATCAAAGTACCATGGCAGACGGACAGCTGGTCTCGCCTTGCCGAGAATGCCGGTAACAGAGGATCACCACGTGTTGGCCATCCTTTCACTGTCACCTCATAGACTCTGGACAGTGTCGGGTCGTTCCTGGTTTCTCTTTCAATACTTGCATTGGTGACTGGTAAACACTCGATGATGGTCGAATGAAATAACTCAACAGGGTCAACTTTCGTCGTTTCTTCTTCTTCAGGTAGTGGCAGGCGCGACAGCCCATCAGCATTGCCATGCTGCTTCGTACCTTTGAATTCTATTTGATATTGATGTGCCCCTAGGAAAAGGGACCATCTCTGGAGACGCTGTGCTGTCATCACTGAAACACCCTTCTTAGGGTTAAAAATGGATACCAATGGCTGATGGTCTGTCAGAAGTGTGAATTTTTGGCCCTGCAGGTAATGATTAAACTTCTTCACTCCCCATACAAGGCTGAGAGCCTCCCTATCGATCTGCGCATAGTTGCGCTCAGCGGAGGTCAATGATCTGGATGCAAAAGTGACTGGCCTTTCCGTGCCATTTGGCAACTTGTGTGAGAGTACTGCCCCAATACCATATGGAGAAGCATCACAAGCCAACCGAATAGGCAGTGTCGGGTTGAAGTGAGCCAACACTTCCTCTGAGGTGATCAATTCTTTGCTTTTGCGAAATGCCTTCTTACAGTTTTCGCTCCATTCCCATGGTACCCCCTTCTGTAAAAGAGCGTTTAGCGGGTGCAGTACCGTGGATAGATTTGGTAGAAATTTATGGTAATAGTTAATCAATCCTAGAAACGACCTCAACTGAGAGACATTATCCGGAGCGGGAGCCTTTACAACTGCCTCTATCTTGTCAGGAGACTTATGAAGCCCCTCCCGGTCAATGACATGACCACAGTACGAGATCCGCTTCTGGAAGAACTCACATTTCTGTTGATTAACTCTAAGTCCATACTCTTTCAGTCTGTTGAGCACCAGTTCCAAGTTTGTGAGGTGTTCTTCATCACCATCACCTGTAATCAGAATATCGTCCAGGTAACATTGTGTGCCTGGAATTCCCTGTAATACCTGCTCCATGGCCCTCTGCCAAATTGCTGGAGCCGATGCCACTCCAAAAACCAGCCTATTGTACCGGTACAAACCTCGATGCGTGTTGATCGTGAGGTATTGGCGTGACTCTTCTTCAACCTCCATCTGCAAGTACGCCTGCGCCAGGTCTATCTTGGTGAAGTGTTTCCCGCCAGACAACGAAGCAAAAATATCCTCAATCCGCGGAAGCGGATACTGCACCGTGTGAAGCACCGGATTAACGGTGATTTTGAAATCTCCACAGATGCGAACCTTCCCTGGTTCTCCTGGCTTGTTGCTCGAAGGACGTTTCATAACGGGAACAATGGGCGTAGCCCACTCACTCCAATCTACCTTAGACAGTACACCTGAACGTTCTAGCGCTTCCAGTTCCGCTTCTACAGTAGGTCGTATTGCATAGGGTACCGGTCTGGCTTTAAAAATTTTTGGGTGTGCATGTTCATCAATCTTGATGTTTGCCGTAATTCCTCTCAGTGTTCCCAGTCCCTGCTGGAACACCTCTTTAGCATCATCCAATATTTTGGACAATCGTTTAGGTTTGACATCTGTTTCCCCGGAATCTACCGTTAGTGCCTTCAAGGAGTGCCAGTCCATATTCATTTTCCTAATCCACTCCCATCCCAGTAGTGGTGGACCTCCTTCAGGTAGCACATATAAGTCCATTACTTGGCTTTCTTCGCCCTTGTGGACCACTTTTACCTCTATCTTTCCGATGGGGTACACTCTTTGCCCCGTGTATGTTTTCAATATAATCTCCGTATCCCGTAGGGGAATATGTTGGAATAACCTTTTGTAATCTTTCTTATTCATGACCGTCAATGCCGATCCAGTGTCCAATTCCATCTTTACTTGGACTCCTGCTATCTGAAGGGTGACCCAAATTGTCTGGAGATCTGCATCCTTACCAACGTTGTGTACTCTTAAGCTACCCAGTTCATTACTGCTAGCGTCTGAATCTGACTTCTGTTCGGTTGAACTGTTCTTTGTCACCTTGTGTACCTTTATGTATTTTCCTTGCGGTGACTTTTTGTTGCTGGTCTTCTTTCCTGACCGGCATACTTTAGCTATGTGGCCAAGCCTGCCACACGTTCTGCATTCTTGGTTTTTAAACCAACACTGGTTCTGATCGTGCGTTGTCTTTCCACAACGATAACATTTTACAGTACTCAAACCCAATTTATTTGTACTGAGTTCCGGTGACCGTAGCTGCATTACTGCCGTGCCTCTCGCTGCGGCTTCGTGTGCTGCTGCCATAGTGACCGCTTTCTCAAGCGTCAGCTCATTCTCCTCGAGCAGTCGCTTTTGTGTATCTTCTTTTAATAAACCACACACAAATTTATCTCGTAGCGCCTCTGTCAGTCTCGTTCCAAACTGACAGTACTTTGCTAGCTTACGCAATTCTATTAAATATTCAGCATTGCTTTCATCCTTCAGCTGCCTTCTGCTGTAAAATTTAAATCGTTCCGCGAGCATCAGCGGCGTGGGGTTTGGATGATTTTTCAGGACAGTAACAATCTCCTCGAACGTCTTATCCGCCGGTTCATCTGGTGATAAAAGGTGTTTCAATTGCCCGTATGTCTTCGCACCCATTAAGTTTAATAATGTTAGTGCTTTCTCTTCATCTGGGATTTTATTTGCTTTACAATAATTTTGTATGCGTTCTACATACATGGCCCAATCTTCGATGTCGCTATCAAAGGTATTAATGTTCCCATGTTTGGGCATCGTTGCAATTTAATTTATTTTTATTTTTATCCAAGATGGCAGCTTCCCGCTCTTGTCTTCGTCCTCCGCCTACAAAATGGCGGTTTTCCCGCGCTTGGCGGTCTTCACCCGTCCCCCGACGCTGTCTCCGCTTCACCGCGGCTCTCGCGCCTTCAGTTGCCCCAGACGCTGCGCCTTTTTAGCCCGAATGCGGCCCAGCCCTTATCACCAGCCGCGATCGATGTCCCCGCGCTGCGCCTTTCGGCCCGAATGCGGCCCGGCCCTTATCTCCGGTCGCGATCGATCTCACCGCCCTTATTCCTCCGTCTTCCCTCCCCGCCTGTACAGCCAACGCAGCCGACTTTCTGGTCGCGTCGCTGCCCGGCTTACCCACCACCGAGGTAGAAAGAAGATAGCTGACAGCCGCTGATGGAGACTTTGAGTTCAGGATGTCTTCTGCACTCTGGTTTCTCGATGTCTGCCGCGCGATGTGTCTTCCAGCAGGGTGATGAGGGTGGAAGCCTCTCTTCGACGTCCATTCTGTGGACGAAGCCGCCGTGGATATAAACTGCCGCAAGGTAAGAATCGGACTCGTCGCCACTGTTAAGTCTGTGTGTTCTAGTTGTAATTACTAACACAGACTACAAGATTAAAGTTCAACAGGTCTTTACTGGTTGGAGGTCAGGACTATACTAAATACAATATTACTACACAGTGCTTATATACCGGTGGTCACCACCGGTATTACGTATACAGCAGCCAGAGAAAGTAATACATCTCTTAAGGTGGAACAGGCTTAAGTTCTCTTAAGGTGGAACAGGTTACATACACCACATCCACCACCTTAAACTTTAACTCACTCCACCACCGGCATACCGTGGCTGCAGTGTGTACCATCTACAAGATGCACTGCAGCAACTCGCCAAGGCTTCTTCGTCAGTACCTCCCAAACCCACGACCTCTACCACCTAGAAGGACAAGGGCAGCAGGTGCATGGGAACACCACCACCACCAAGTTCCCCTCCAAGTCACACACCATCCTGACTTAGAAATATATCGCTGATCCTTCATTGTCACTAGGTCAAAATCCTGGAACTCCCTCCCTAACAGTACTGTGGGAGTACCTTCACATACGGACTGCAGCGGTTCAAGAAGGCAGCTCACCACCACCTTATCAAGGGCAATTAGGGATGGGCAATAAATGCTGGCCTTGCCAGCGACACCCACATTTCATATACGAATAAAAAAAAAGTGATCAGAACAATATTTTACAAAATCACATTGTACGTTCATACCGAATTGAAAACTTTTTGTCAAAATCTCTCATTAAGAGAGTACCCGTTTATGCACAGGACTACTTAATATGGTTTTCAGTGGACAAAATTATCCACTTGGTGCAATCATATTCTGACCCGAGTGCCAGCAGAATCATGTAAAAATAGAAAATTTAAGCAATTTATATGGGTTGCAGATCATGGCCAGAATTTTTCATGGGGTAGCAGGCAGGATCGGTGGCGGGACGGGTGGGAAAGTTGTTATTTTTGGAACCCGCTGTCATCTCACTCCCACGCGCCTTTCCCCCAAGCGTGTCTGTCGCCGCAGAGCCGACCTGACCGGCAGCGGCGGGCGACCCAATTGAAATAATTATCAGGTAGTTTACAGGCACTTAAGAGCCTTTTTGCACTTGCTTTTTAAATTTCCCTGCATGGCTACGGGATTCACACAGCTCGAGAACCATGTCTGTGAACCTGAGGCGGGTATTCCGCGGCCATTGCTCCAGCTGATTACTTGATAGCATCAAATGTACAGTAAAAGTTCCCACCTGACAGATGATCACTTTCCTTAGGCAGAAGCTGTTGCTCAGTTCATTTCCAGCACAGATTCTGCAGGCTGCAAGTGTTTCCAGCAAAGTCTCCATCCAGTGTCACCTCATTGGAAGAACCTCTCTCACCATTGACAGATTGCTTCTGTCATCTCTACTTCACCTGCCATCTATTCCATCAACATGGGTGCCATTTATACTGTCTCAGCTTGGTCCTCAGAATCTGACCACGATGAGCTCCAACACCAGCAGCACAAACAACAATACCACCAACCTTCTCCGCAATCACCTGATGCTGAACAGGACACAGGGCCTCAGCACCCGAGCACATTGCTGCCCGGGAGGCCAGGCATGGCTTCACCATGGCCAGATTTACTTCACTTGACGCTGCATACCCTGGCTGCCACATAGTGCGCCATGTTGGCACCAACCCACAGCAACACCATAAAGCATCCCTACAATGACCAAGCCATTCCTTTCACACTCATCATCATTGCGGGGGGTACCGTTATGTCTCACCATTCACTGCAACTCACTAAGCCACTTCCAAAGGTGCACACAAATCTGTCCAAGAATGGAAAGTGTTGAAAATAAAGAATTATATGTTTGGCACCACATTAACAGAAACTTTACAGAATCATTGGATCAAATACCCAAGTGGCTACCCTTGTGTGTTGCTAGTTGGTATGATTGCACTAGGATGAGGGTGAGTGTGAGGGGTGGCTAATAAGATGGGGATGTGATAATGTAAATAGAGAGGGATGGGTGGAGGTGCAAGGTAAGTTGGTGTGAGTAAGGATGTGCAGGAGTAGGGTACGGAAGGCAGAGTGATGGGGATGTGATGAGAGGCACAGCAGGATGAGGTTGAGTGTGGCTTTGTACTAACGTTTCCTGATCTAATGAGATCATTGAAACATTTGCGGCACTGCACCCAGGTCCTCCTGACCACATCCCTGCTTGTGACGTCCTCCGCAATCTGCAATCAGGCTGTTTTGGTCTCCTGGGGAGGTCTCTTCCGCACATGGGAAGAGGATCTCCCTGCGTGCTCTGACTCCCTCCATAGCATATGGAGGGAGTCATCGGAGAGCCTGGGTGCAGCCCTCTGCCTCTGTGCAGTCATTGTCAGTGTTTGCAGCACTTCCATGCTGTAGTGCACTGACAGCACTATGTTAGATGAAACATAGCGTCGGCGGGAATCTCGAGCGGCAGAGCGGGGCTATAAAAGGCCCCAGAGACCAGGTAAGGCCTCACAGCGTCGGCGGGAATCTCGAGCGGCAGAGCGGGGCTATAAAAGGCCCCAGAGACCAGGTAAGGCCTCACAGCATCGGCGGGAAACTCGAGCGGCAGAGCAGGGCTATAAAAGGCCCCAGAGACCAGGTAAGGCCTCACAGCGTCGGCGGGAATCTCGAGCGGCTGAGCGGGGCTATAAAAGGCCCCAGAGACCAGGTAAGGCCTCACAGCGTCAGCGGGAATCTCGAGCGGCAGAGCGGGGCTATAAAAGGCCCCAGAGACCAGGTAAGGCCTCACAGCATCGGCGGGAAACTCGAGCGACAGAGCGGGGCTATAAAAGGCCCCACAGACCAGGTAAGGCCTCACAGCATCGGCGGGAATCTCGAGCGGCAGAGCGGGGCTATAAAATGCCCCAGAGACCAGGTAAGGCCTCACAGCGTTGGTGGGAATCTCGAGCGGCAGAGCGGGGCTATAAAAGGCCCCAGAGACCAGGTAAGGCGTACCAGTCTCCGAACTCGGAACTCGGAGGGAAGGAGAGAGGTAAAAAGTAATCCAAGTGTGACGTCACCAGAAAGCGGGTAAGTGATTGGTTGGTAAGTATTTCTCTCTTTTTTAAGCTTAAACTCTGTGGTTTATAGGCCTAGAAATTGAGTGGGCTTAGCCCCCATTTTGCGGCGCTAGAGGGCATTGCGCTGGACTTACAGCCGGTTTTGAAATTGACGAGGGCCCAACATCGGCGTTACACCGGTAGCGCTGCGCCGGCACCGATGACGTCATCGGTGTGCGCAGCGTCCCGGTTGCCGTGGTGACGGGCCCCAGCGCCGAAATTCAGTTGCGGCCGCCTCGCCCGTGGCAGCCGCAACTAAGACTCTGGCAACAGAGTCTTACACGACTTTGCGCCGGTGCATAAAGGTGGAGCGGCGGCCGGCCGCTTTCCCGCCGGCCGCCTGCCCGCACATCCCTCCCCGGACTCCCCCACCCCCCCGTCGCGGAACAGATGCTTCTCGGCTGCGAGCCCGGCACTTCCCCGAGGTGCCAGGCTCATTTTTGTGGCGATTTAACTGGCCAGCGGGCGGGTGCAGGCAGCTCCTCCTTAACTGAAGGAGGAGGCCTGCACTTCCCGAGCCTGCCGCACCGCATCGGGCGCCGCAGCGCCGGAATAGCGCCGCAATGCGGCGCGTAGCGCCAGTTTTCAGGCGCAAACAGCCTTCAGTAGCGCCGGCAGCCGTTTGGGCGCGGCGCTACTGAATTTTTGGCGTGCGCAGCGCGACTTAGCACCGGCGCTAAATTTCCGGCGTTAAGCCCCGGCGCAGCGCAAACTCAATTTCTAGGCCATAGTTTCTAAGGTGCGATATTCATCATCTAGAATCGGGGCAGAGGGTATTTAAAAATAATATTAATAAATTTAATTAATTACATAGAATGGGAGATCAGGTGATGTGTTGCTGCTGCAATATGAGGGAGCTGGTGGACACCATTGATGCTCACGGTGATCACATTTGCAGTAAGTGTTGGCTGCTCGAGGAATTCCGGCTCCGTGTTGAAGAGCTGGAGTCCGAGCTTCAAACACTGAGACACATCAGGGAGGGGGAGAGTTACCTGGACTCTGTGTATCAGGAGGTAGTCACACCAATTAGATTAATTAATTCAGATGTAGTCCGTGGCCAGGGTCAGGATGGTGTGACTAGAAGTGAGGCAGGTACGGGGATCTAGGAGGTAGTGTTGGAGGAGCCGCAGCCCTTGCTCTTGTCCAACAGGTCTGAGGCTCTTACTCCCTGTGAGGATGGGAACAGGGACTGCGGGGAGGATGAGCAACCTGGCCACAGCACCGTGGAGCGGGGGGCCATTCAAGTGGGGGTGAGTTAAAAGAAATGCTGTAGTGGTAGTGGATAGTATCGTTAGGGGGATAGATGGAGTTCTTTGCAGCCGACAGCGAGAGTCCCGAAGGCTGTGTTGCCTGCCCAGTGCCAGGGTTAAGGACATCTCCTCTGGGCTGGAGAGAAACTTGGAGTGGGAGGGGGAGGATCCAGTTATCGTGGTCCATGTTGGTACCAACAACATAGATAGGACAAGGAAGGAGGTTCTGCTGAGGGAGTTTGAGCAGCTAGGGGCCAAATTAAAAAGCAGAACCACAAGGGTAATAATCTCTGGATTACTACCTGAGCCACGTGCAAATTTGGCTAGGGTAAATAAAATTAGAGAGTTAAATGCGTGGCTCAAAGACTGGTGTGGGAGAAATGGGTTTTGCTTCCTGGGACACTGGCATCAGTACTGGGACAGGAGAGAGCTGTTCCGTTGGGACGGACTTCACTTGGCCAGTGCTGGGACTAGAATCCTGGCGAATCGAATAACTAGGGCTGTAGAGAGGGCTTTAAACTAATTTGTGGGGGGGAGGTTTTAAGAGAGCGAAAAATAAAAATGACAGCAGAGAAGGCAATAGAGCAAGGTAGCAGTGGGGGAATTAAAAACCAGAGCGTGTCAGGAAGGGACAGAATGTATAATGATAAAGGTAAAGTAGTAAAAGGGGTAAAAGCAGGAATAAATTGTCAGAAAACATATTTGAAAGTTCTTTATCTGAATGCATGCAGCATTCGTAACAAAATTGATGAGTTGACGGTGCAAATAACCACACATGGGTATGATCTGGTGGCCATTATGGAAACATGGCTGCAAGATAATCATGACTGGGAACGAAACATACAAGGGTATTTGACAATTAGGAAGGACAGACAGGAAGGAAAGGGAGGTGGGGTTGCTATGTTAATCAAGGATGGAATCACTGCAATAATCAGAAATGGTATTGGGTCAAAGGATCAGGATAGTGAAACAGTTTGGGTGGAGATAAGGAATAATAAGGGGAAAAAGTCACTAGTGGGCGTAGTCTATAGGCCTCCTAACAGTTGCAACTCTGTTGGTCAGAGTATAAATCATGAAATAGTTGGGGCTTGTAATAAGGGAACAGCTATAATCATTGGGGATTTTAACTTTCATATTGACTGGACTAATCAAATTGGGCATGGCAGCATTGAGGAAGAGTTCATAGAGTGTATTAGGGACGGGTTCCTTGAGCAGTATGTAACTGAACCAACCAGGGGGCAGGCAATCTTAGATCTGGTCCTGTGTAATGAGACAGGATTAATAAAAAATGTCCGAGTAAAGGATCCCCTTGGAATGAGTGACCATAATATGGTTGAATTCCAAATGCAGTTTGAGGGTGAGAGAGTTGGATCTCAAACCAGCGTACTAAGCTTAAATAAAGGAGACTATGAAGGTATGAGAGTAGAATTGACTAAAGTGGACTGGGAAAACAGATTAAAGTGTAAGACAGTACAAGAGCAGTGGTCTACATTCAAGGAGATATTTCACATCTTTCAAGATAAATATATTCCACTGAGGAAAAAGGGGAGTAAAAGAAAAGACAGCCATCCTTGGCTTAGTAAAGTAATAAAGGATAGTATTCGACTGAAAACAAGGGCATATAAATTAGCCAAATCTAGTGGGAGGATAGAAGATTGGGAAGCATTTAAAAGCCAGCAAAGAATAACTAAAAGATTAATTAAGAAAAGGAAGATAGATTATGAAAGTAAACTAGCAAAAAATATAAAAACAGATAGCAAGAGTTTCTACAGCTATATAAAAAGAAAAAGGGTGGCTAAAGTGAACGTTGGTCCCTTAGAGGATGGGACCGGGAAACTAGTGGTGGGGAACATGGAGATGGCAAAGACGCTGAACAAATATTTTGTATCAGTCTTTACAGTAGAGGACACTAAAAATATCCCAACACTGGACAAACAGGGGGCAATGGCGGGGGGGGGGGGTGGCGGGAGGAGCTAAACACGATTAAAATCACTAAGGAGATGGTACTCAGTAAAATAATGGGACTTAAGGTGGATAAATCCCCCGGACCTGATGGCCTACATCCTAGGGTCTTGAGAGAAGTGGCGGTAGGGATTGTGGATGCATTGGTGATCATTTTCCAGAACTCCCTGGACTCAGGAAAGGTCCTGGCAGATTGGAAAACTGCTAATGTAACACCCTTATTTAAGAAGGGAAGTAGGCAAAAAGCTGGAAACTATAGACCAGCTAGCCTAACATCTGTGGTTGGCAAAATGTTGGAGTCCATTATTAAGGAAACAGTAACAGAGCATTTGGATAAACATAATTTAATAGGACAGAGTCAGCATGGTTTTACGAAGGGGAAGTCATGTTTGACAAATTTGCTCGAATTCTTTGAGGATGTAACATACGGGTGGATAAAGGGGAGCCAGTGGATGTAGTGTATTTGGACTTCCAAAAGGCATTTGACAAGGTGCCACACAAAAGATTACTGATCAAGATAAAAAATCACAGGATTGGGGGTAATATACTGGCATGGGTGGAAGATTGGCTATCTAACAGAAAACAAAGAGTTGGGATAAATGGTTCGTTCTCGGGCTGGCAATCAGTAACTAGTGGTGTTCCGCAGGGGTCAGTGCTGGGACCCCAACTCTTTACAATCTATATTAACGATTTGGAGGAAGGGACCGAGTGCAACATATCCAAGGTTACCGACGATACAAAGATGGGAGGGAAAGCAGTGAGTGAGGAGGACATAAAAAACCTGCAAAAGGACATAGACAGGCTAAGTGAGTGGGCAGAGATTTGGCAGATGCAATATAATGTTGGAAAGTGTGAGGTTATGCACTTTGGCAGAAAAAATCAAAGAGCAAGTTATTATCTAAATGGAGAGAAACTGCAAAGTGCTACAGTACAAAGGGATCTGGGGGTCCTGGTGCATGAAACCCAAAAAGTTAGTATGCAGGTGCAGCAGGTGATCAGGAAGGCCAATGGAATCTTGGCTTTTATTGCAAGGGGGATGGAGTATAAAAACAGGGAAGTCTTGCTGCAGTTATACAGGGTATTGGTGAGGCCACACCTGGAATACTGCGTGCAGTTTTGGTTTCCATATTTAAGAAAAGATATACTTGCTCTCGAGGCGGTTCAGAGAAGGTTCACTCGGTTGATTCCAGAGATGAGGGGGTTGACGTATGAGGAAAGGTTGAGTAGGTTGGGACTCTACTCATTGGAGTTCAGAAGAATGAGAGGCGATCTTATTGAAACATATAAGATTGTGAGGGGGCTTGATCGGGTGGATGCGGTGAGGATGTTTCCACTGATGGGTGAGACTAGAACTAGGGGGCATAATCTTAAAATAAGGGGCTGCCCTTTCAAAACTGAGATGAGGAGAAACTTCTTCACTCCGAGGGTAGTAAATCTATGGAATTTGTTACCCCAGAGAGCTGTGGAAGCTGCAACATTAAATAAATTTAAAATGGAGATAGACATTTTCCTAGCAGATAAGGGAATTAGGGGTTACGGGGAGAGGGCAGGGAAGTGGACGTGAGTCTAGATTAAGATCAGCCATGATACTATTGAATGGCGGAGGAGGCCCGAGGGGCTGTATGGCCTACTCCTGCTCCTATTTCTTATGTTCTTATGTTCTTATTAAACTTCAAATGTAAGATGGCCATGGTCCCTTGAAAGATCCCGGCTGGAAACGTGTCATGAATGACGTCACCAGACCCACTCCATCTCATTGGGCCGGGTAATGTGCTGGGTGGGCTTACTAGGCCCCATTCAGGCAAGTTCATTTTCAACAGCGGGATGGAGCCAGCAGTGAGGTCGTGACCTGCCATGGACACTGCCTGCACCAGACCCGCCCAGGGAGGCAAAATTTAGGCCCATATCTTTTCTGGAAAGTTTTTGTTTAAATTGTGCATTGTGTAATATTTCAGGCATTCTGGTTGCATTTTAGCCAGTGTCATTTGGGAGATAGAGGATTTTTGTTTTATCATTTGGCAGATTGGGTGGACTGGGGGAAAAAAATCTTCTTGTATCATATTTTACTTGTGCGCTGTTCCCCCACAGAAGATTCTGTTGCATCAGAATTGATTTTATGTCTTGCGAATTACTGAATATTTGAGTTGTGTTAAGGAGGTGGGCTCACCATCCAAAACAAAGCAAGATGTCAAGCCCTGCTATTCTTCATTTTAAATTTGATGCTGTTTAAATCTAAAAATATTGCAATTAAGTAATTGACTGAAATTTATGAAACATTCTTTTGGTCAGTTACTACCTGAGGATGAGTTATCCAAAGCCTTGAGAAATTTTGCGTGCTTATCACACTTGGACCCACAAATAAATGTATTTTATACTATGACTTTTATGCATGACTTGCAAAGTGCTTCAGTTGAACATACACAGGCAAGGCATTTTTATTGAAACAGAAGGTGAATGACACATTCATTTGATTTACACGACATAGCTAGATGTTAATGGAAACATCAGATTATTTGAACATTCAGCATCTCAGTATTACCTATCTTTTTGCATGTTTGTGTGTCTCAAAGCTTTTCTCAAGATATGTTAACAGATATTAACTTCTTGGTACCGTTCGTGACACAGTTTTTTACACCTTCACTATGGCATCGGGAACGTTTGCCAAGCATATGACAAGATTGCTTGTTGACTTTGATATAATTATACAGTGGTTGCTTTAAGACACTTCAATAGACATCACCATCATGCAAGCCTTCTGTTGGCAACATGTCAAAGTATTAGGGTAGAATGTCAAAGTGTGTTGAAGTATGAGTAAATTATCCACCCTCTACTTCAGGGTTGTTAAATATTGCTGTTTCACTAACAGATGTATACACCAATATATAACTAAATGATATTAATAGCCTGATTGATACATTCTGTAATGGAAAAGCAAAATGTGAGATGTAGACTTCAGCATTGAGGTGCTGCAAACACTGACAAGCACCGCACAAAGGTGGACGCTTTGACCCAGGCTCTCCAATGGCTCCCTCCATTTGCTTATGGAGGTCGTCACAGCAAGCAGGGAAGTTCTCTTCCCTTCTAAGGGCGGAAGAGACCTCCCCAGAACACCAACGCAGCCTGGTTGCACATTGCACAGGAGGGCGAAAGCAGGGATGTCGTCAGGGGTCCCTGGCTGCAGTGGCGACAACCTTTCAATGATCTCAGTGGATCACAAAACGTTACTGCAAAGCCACACTCAACCTCATCCTGCTGTGCCACTCAACACATCCCCATCACTCTGCCTTCCCTACCCTACTCCTGCACATCCTTACTCACACCAACTTACCTTGCACCTCCACCCAACCCTCTCTATCTACTTTATCACTTCCCATCTCACTAGCCACCCCTCACACTCACCCTCATCCTACTGCAGAAAATCAGATGGGTTTTATAAAGGGCTGGAGATCCACCCCACCAGATTACTGCCCAGGCGGTGAAGAGGAAAATTTACCCCGTTATCATAATCGAGCCACCACTGTTAGACGGGTCTCCATTCAAGTACAAAGATGCCTTTAACTTGTTTCTATATGGTCAAATTGGATAGAAAGACATCTAAACAGAAATACATCAAGAGATGCTTCTAAGGAATAATTAATCTGAAGGAACCTCCTTTGCATCATAGAATCTAGCACATATATTCCTCTGACTTGCAGGAACAGCCATCAGAAACCAGTATTAGCCCTGTGTATGTACTGTGGCCAGCAATAAAGAAAGCAACAGATTAACTAACACAGCCTAAAGCACTTCAGTTTGGTCACACCGTTTTTGGTATTTTTAGAATTAACAAGATTGCACATATACTTAAAATTAATGAAAATATATCTTACAATACTTCAGTTAGGGTAATGAAAGAAAGCAAAATATTTCAAAATTAAACATGCAATTATGAAAAAAATATCTAATTTAATGACTTGTTTTGCTTTTAAGAGTTCTATTAAAATATTTATTTTTATTATTTTCTTCAGTGTGGAATTCACCCTCTTTGTCCATTAAAGATCCATTTTATTGTATTGGTAATGTTCAATAAAAACCACCCTGATTCTGCATCTTCTATTAATGTTGCAGTGTCTGGAAGCTCTATTGAGTGTGGGTACTAATTTATTTCATTGGTTACTTCATTAATACTAATCTCATGTTCCTTATGTCTTTCACAATCCCTCCACTAATGTTAATTCAACCATTCATAAAGCATTAATTTGTGCCCTCTTTAACCCATGCCGCCTACTATCCCCTACTTCATCTATACTATGCAGCCTGCTATCCCTTTTCTTGTTTGTTTCATTTTTTCATTTTGTATTAATTATAAGAACATAAGAAATAGGAGCAGGAGCAGGACCCTGTCAAGCCCTGTAAGAATTTTGTATGTTTCAATGAGATCACCTCTCATTCTTCTAAACTCTAGAGAATATAGGCCTAGTCTACTCAATCTGTCCTCATAGGACAATCCCCCCATCCCAGGAATCAGTCTGGTGAACCTTTGTTGCACTCCCTCTATGGCAAGTATATCCTTCCTTAGGTAAGGAGACCAAAACTATACACAATACTCCAGGTGTGGTCTCACCAGGGCCCTATATAATTGCAGTAAGACGTCTTTACTCTTATATACTCAAATCCTCTTGTAATAAAGGCCAATATACCATTTCCTTTTCTAATTGCTTGCTGTACCTGCATGTTAACTTTCAGTGATTTGTGTACAAGGACACCCAGGTCCCTCTGAACACCAACATTTCTCAATCTCTCACCATTTAAAAAATACTCTGCTTTTCTATTTTTCCTACCAAAGTGGATAACGTTACATTTCTCCACATTATATTCCATTTGCCATGTTCTTGCCCACTCACTTAGCCTGTCTAGATCCTGTTATACTCCTCCTGAGCAAATTTATCTAATTTACTTAAACTCCTAGGGGTAGAAATTCATCTGGGGCGGTAGTGCAAAACGAGCGATAGCGAATCGGCAGCTCATTTTACAGTTTGCTGATTTTCTTGGCCATTAAAGTCAATGGAAAAGAGAATCAGGTGGAAAATGGGCTGCTGGTTTGGTGTAGCCCATATTGCACTAGCGCCTAAGTAGAATTTTTACGCCTTTATACCCTCTCTATTGCCCTCCCGAATCCCCGTGCTCTATGTTCAATTGGCTCATGCTGTTTTTTTGGCATCTGTACTGCATCATGTCTGGCTACCTCAGGCTGATTATAAGATGTGTGGTTGTGGAAAGTGCTATGAAAGAATATTAATGAATATGAGCCCGTCTACTTGCTCAGGTGGATGTAAAAGATCCCATAGCCCTGTTCAAGGAAGAGCAGGGACATTCACCTGGTGTCCTGCCCAGCACTTATCCCTTAAGCAACACCACCAAAACAAATTTAATGGTCACTTATCTCATTGCTGTGTGTGGCACTTCACTGTAAACATATTGGCTGCCGCGTTTGCCTGCATTGCAACAATGACTACATGTCAAAAGTAATTAATTGGCTGCAAAGTATTTAGGATGTCCCAAAGATGTGGAAGGCACTATATAAATGCAAGCACATCTTCTTCTTCAATAGACAGCAACTTTCATTTTCACCTAAGCGAATTAAAATGATATAAAAATGAAGTCAGAAATTTTTGATCCCAAAAATGTACAAAAGCACTCCGCTGGCATAAGTGGCGGGGCGCATCGGCCAATAACCTCTGCCCCTGATCCTGTGATAGGTCAGAGGGAGTTCACCTGATCAGAATGTTACTGATGGATGCCCGTGTCATTGTAGGTGCATCCTTGGGAGCTTGCCAGAACAGAAGTGGTGGCCAGCTTCTAGAACAGCTGTTGGCATCACCAGCACAGTAAGTCATCTTTAGTGATTCGATCAAAGTCATAATGTGGCAATTTGGGAGTGGGAGGCCAAAACAAGCTCATTTGGTAGTTTGCATCACTGCCAGCAGCACAATTACTGCCTTATTTGCTTTGCAGCTGTCCAGGTAACTATGGAGTTTATAACAGCAGAAAGAGGAATGGATAAGATAAGCTGATCTTTCTCTTTTACGGTGCACTATACTTCACTAAGATATAGCTATGGTAGTACCAGTGAAGGGATAATTACTAGTCCTAGCCCCTTTAGGGCTACCCCGGATCAGGTATATTCCTCAGACATTCACTTTCAACTAAAGTTTGAGGTAGCCGAATCCTAAAGATGCTTAATTGGGTCTAAAGGTCTGGACTATCTCTCCCTAAAAGAAAGGGACAATCTGAAAATGTTACCGTCCTCCAGATAGCACTTTTAATAAGTTTAGCTAGACTGTAACGTTCCGGATATTATGAGGATCTGGAAAACTCCCCCAGATTTCTGCAACTCCTCACCAAAGAGTGTACAGAGATTGAGTTTGCGAGTTTGATATAGAAGTCTTATGTGAGACAATTCTAAAAATATATAGATTTATTAAAGAACCGACATGTAATTTACAGTTGGAGTCAATCACAACATTAACAGTTCCAAAAAGAGAAAGCTTACAATTCTATTATCAGAGAACCTTACTCTCAAATCTTAACTTCACTACAGTTTTACAGTAATAGTTTTCTACAGGATATCTACCAAAATCAAATACCTTTGATCCCCAAGGTACAAAGAGTTGGAGACATACAGAGCCACCTCTGAAGCCGAGAATCGCTTTGCCCCTTTAAAGCGAGTCTACTATCCCATTTGAGAGTTCAATATT